>NW_027590662.1:0-216426 GCF_964213995.1 Mustelus asterias
CGGGGTGGCAGTCGGATCCAAGGTGCGGGGAGGCGGTCGGAACCAAGGCCCGGGCTGGCAGTCGGAACCAAGGTCCGGGGGGTCGGGCGGAACAATGGTCCGGGGGTGCAGTCGGAACCAAGGTCCGGGCTCGCGTTCGGAACCAAGGTCCGGGGTGGCGGTCGGAACCAAGGTCTGGGTTGGCGGTCGGAACCAAGGTCCGAGGTGGCGGTCGGAACCAAGGACCGGGGTGGTGGTCGGAACCAAGGTCCGGGGTGGTGGTCGGAACCAAGGTCCGGGGTGGCAGTTGGAACCAAGGTCCAGGGTGGCGTTCGGAACCAAGTTACTGGGTGGCGGCCGGAACCATGGGCCGGGGTGGCGGTCGGAAGTAAGGTCCGGGGTTGCGGTCGGAAGTAAGGTCAGGGGTGGCGGTCGGAAGTAAGGTCCGGGGTGGCGGTCGGAAGTAAGGTCCGGGGTGGCGGTCGGAATCAAGGTCCGGGGTGGCGGTCGGAAGTAAGGTCCGGGGTGGCGGTCGGAATCAAGGTCCGGGGTGCCGGTCGGAACCAAGTTCCGGGGTGGTGGTCGGAACCAAGGTCCGGGGTGGCGGTCGGAAACAAGGTCCGGGGTGGCGGTCGGAACCAAGGTCCGGGGTGGCGGTCGGAACCAAGGTCTGGGGTGGCGGTCGGAACCAAGGTCCGAGGTGGCGGTCGGCACCAAGGTCCGGGGTGGCGGTCGGAACCAAGGTCCGGCGTGGCGGTCGGAACCAAGGTCCGCGGTAGCGGTCGGAACCAAGGTCCGGGGTGGCGGTTGGAACCAAGGACCGGGGTGGCGGTCGGAACCAGATGGCGGTATAGTACCAGAAGATTGGAGGTTAGCGAATGTTGTCCCATTGTTTAAGAAGGGGAACAGAGACTTCCCCGGGAATTATAGACCGGTGAGTCTCACTTCTGTTGTCGGCAAGATGTTGGAAAAAATTATAAGGGATAGGATTTATAGTTATTTGGAGAGTAATGAATTGATAGGTGATAGTCAGCATGGTTTTGTGGCAGGTAGGTCGTGCCTTACTAACCTTATTGATTTTTTTGAGAAAGTGACCAAGGAGGTGGATGGGGGCAAGGCAGTGGACGTGGTATATATGGATTTTAGTAAGGCGTTTGATAAGGTTCACCATGGTAGGCTTCTGCAGAAAATGCAGATGTATGGGATTGGGGGTGATCGAGGAAATTGGATCAGGAATTGGCTAGCGGATAGGAAACAGAGGGTGGTGGTTGATAGTAAATATTCATCATAGAATATAGAACAGTACAGCACAGAACAGGCCCTTCGGCCCACGATGTTGTGCCGAGCTTTATCTGAAACCAAGATCAAGCTATCCCACTCCCCATCATCCTGGTGTGCTCCATGTGCCTATTCAATAACCGCTTAAACGTTCCTAAAGTGTCTGACTCCACTATCACTGCAGGCAGTCCATTCCACACCCCAACCACTCTCTGCGTAAAGAACCTACCTCTGATATCCTTCCTATATCTCCCACCACGAACCCTAGAGTTATGCCCCCTTGTAATAGCTCCATCCACCCGAGGAAATAGTCTTTGAACGTTCACTCTATCTATCCCCTTCATCATTTTATAAACCTCTATTAAGTCTCCCCTCAGCCTCCTCTGCTCCAGAGAGAACAGCCCTAGCTCCCTCAACCTTTCCTCATAAGACCTACCCTCCAAACCAGGCAGCATCCTGGTAAATCTCCTCTGCACTCTTTCCAGCGCTTCCACATCCTTCTTATAGTGAGGTGACCAGAACTGCACACAATATTCCAAATGTGGTCTCACCAAGGTCCTGTACAGTTGCAGCATAACCCCACGGCTCTTAAACTCCAACCCCCTGTTAATAAAAGCTAACACACTATAGGCCTTCTTCACAGCTCTATCCATTTGAGTGGCAACCGTTAGAGATCTGTGGATATGGACCCCAAGATCTCTCTGTTCCTCCTCAGTCTTCAGAGCCCTACCTTTGACCCTGTAATCCACATTTAAATTAGTCCTACCAAAATGAATCACCTCACATTTATCAGGGTTAAACTCCATTTGCCATTTTTCAGCCCAGCTTTGCATCCTATCTATGTCTCTTTGCAGCCTACAACAGCCCTCCACCTCATCCACTACTCCACCAATCTTGGTGTCATCAGCAAATTTACTGATCCACCCTTCAGCCCCCTCCTCTAAGTCATTAATAAAAATCACAAAGAGCAGAGGACCAAGCACTGATCCCTGTGGCACTCCGCTAGCAACCTGCCTCCAATCCGAAAATTTTCCATCCACCACCACCCTCTGTCTTCGATCAGACAGCCAGTTACCTATCCAATCGGCCAACTTTCCCTCTATCCCACACCTCCTCACTTTCATCATAAGCCGACCATGGAGTGCGGTTACAAGTGGTGTACCTCAGGGATCTGTTTTGGGGCCACTGCTGTTTGTAATATTTATTAATGATCTGGATGAGGGTATAGTTGGGTGGATTAGCAAATTTGCTGATGACACCAAAGTCGGTGGTGTGGTAGACAGTGAGGAAGGGTGTCGTAGTTTGCAGGAAGACTTAGACAGGTTGCAAAGTTGGGCCGAGAGGTGGCGGATGGAGTTTAATGCGGAGAAGTGTGAGGTAATTCACTTTGGTAGGAATAACAGATGTGTTGAGTATAGGGCTAACGGGAGGACTTTGAATAGTGTGGAGGAGCAGAGGGATCTAGGTGTATGTGTGCATAGATCCCTGAAAGTTGGGAATCAAGTAGATAAGGTTGTTAAGAAGGCATATGGTGTCTTGGCGTTTATTGGTAGGGGGATTGAATTTAGGAGTCGTAGCGTTATGTTGCAACTGTACACAACTCTGGTGCGGCCGCACTTGGAGTACTGTGTGCAGTTCTGGTCCCCACATGACAGGAAGGATGTGGAGGCTTTGGAGAGGGTGCAGAGGAGGTTTACCAGGATGTTGCCTGGTATGGAGGGGAGATCCTATGAGGAGAGGCTGAGGGATTTGGGATTGTTTTCGCTGGAAAGGCGGCGGCTAAGAGGGGATCTTATTGAAACATATAAGATGATTAGAGGTTTAGATAGGGTGGATAGTGATAGCCTTTTTCCTCTGATGGAGAAATCCAGCACGAGGGGGCATGGCTTTAAATTGAGGGGGGGTAGTTATAGAACCGATGTCAGGGGTAGGTTCTTTACCCAGAGGGTGGTGAGGGATTGGAATGCCCTGCCAGCATCAGTGGTAAATGCGCCTAGTTTGGGGGCGTTTAAGAGATCCGTAGAGAGGTTCATGGACGAAAAGAAATTGGTTTAGGTTGGAGGGTCACAGTTTGTTTTTTTTGTTTTTTTAACTGGTCGGTGCAACATCGTGGGTCGAAGGGCCTGTTCTGCGCTGTAATGTTCTATGTTCTATGTTCTATGTTCTATGAACCACGTTCCGGGGTGGCAGTCGGAACCAAGGTCCAGGGTGGCGGTCGGAACCAAGGTCCAGGTGGGCGGACGGAACCAAGGTCCGGGGTGGCGTTCTGAACCAAGGTCCGGGGTGGCGGTCGGAACCAAGGTCCGGGGTGGCGGTCGGAACCAAGGTCCGGGGTGGCGGTCGGAACCAATGTCCGGGGTGGCGGTCGGAACCAATGTCCGAGGTGGCCGTCGGAACCAAGGTCCGGGCTGACAGTCAGAACTAAGGTCCAAGGTGGCGGTCGGAACCTGGGTCCGGGGTGGCGATCGGAACCAATCCGTGGTGGCGGTCGGAACCAATGTCCGGGGTGGCGGTCGGAACCAAGGTCCGGGGTGGCGGTCGGAACCAAGGTCCGGCGTGGCGGTCGGAACCAAGGTCCCGGGTGACGGTCGGAGCCAAAGTCCGGGGTGGCGGTTGGAACCAAGGACCGGGGTGGCGGTCGGAACCACGTTCCGGGGTGGCGGTCGGATCCAATGTCCAGGGTGGCAGTCGGAACCAAGGTCCGGGGTGGCGGTTGGAACCAAGGTCCGGGGTGGCGGTCGGAACCAAGGTCCGGGGTGGCGGTCGGAACCAAGGTCCGGGCGGGCGGTCGGAACCAAGGTCCGGGGTGGCGTTCTGAACCAAGGTCCGGGGTGGCGGTCCGAACCAAGGTCCGGAGTGGCGGTCGGAACCAAGGTCCGGGGTGGCGGTCGGAACAAATGTCCGGGGTGGCGGTCGGAACCTAGGTCCGGGGTGGCGGTCGGAACCAAGTTCCGTGGTGGCGGTGGGAACCACGTTCTGGGGTGGCGGTCGGAACCAAGGGCCGGGGTGGCGCGCGGAATCAAGGTCCGGGGTGGCGGTCGGACCCAAGGTCCGGGGTGGTGGTCGGAACAAAGCTCCGGGTTGGCGGTCGAAACAAAGGTCCGGGGTCGTGGGCGGAACCATGGTCCAGGGTGGCGGTTGGAACCAAGGACCGGGGTGGCGTTCGGATCCAAGGTCCAGGGTGGCGGTTGGAACCAAGGACCGGGGTGGCGGTCGGAACCACGTTCCGGGATGTCGGTCGGAACCAAGGTCCGGGGTGGCGGTCGGAACCAAGGTCCGGGGTGGCGGTCGGAACCAAGGTCCGGGGTGGCGGTCGGAACCAAGGTCCGGGGGGGCGGACGGAACCAAGGTCCGGGGTAGCGTTCTGAACCAAGGTCCGGGGTGGCGGTCGGAACCAAGGTCCGGGGTGGCGGTTGGAACCAATGCCCGGCGTGGCGGTCGGAACCAATGACCGAGGTGGCGGTCGGAACCAAGGTCCGGGGTGGCGGTCGGAGCCAAGGTCCGGGGTGGCGGTCGGAACCAAGGTCCGGGGTGGCGGTCGGAACCAAGGTCCGGGGTGGTGGTCGGATCCAATGTCCGGGGTGGCGGTCGGAACCAATGTCCGAGGTGGCGGTCGGAACCAAGGTCCGGGGTGGCGGTCGGAACCAAGGTCCGGTGTGGCGGTCGGAACCAAGGTCCGGGGTGGCGGTCGGAACCAAGGTCCGGGGTGGCGGTCGGAAACAAAG
The DNA here is from genome assembly GCF_964213995.1 of Mustelus asterias. Classification (NCBI taxonomy): domain Eukaryota; kingdom Metazoa; phylum Chordata; class Chondrichthyes; order Carcharhiniformes; family Triakidae; genus Mustelus; species Mustelus asterias. The sequence goes on from NW_027590662.1 coordinate 4,983, forward strand.
TCCGGGGTGGCGGTCGGAACCAAGTTCCGTGGTGGCGGTCGGAACCAATGTCCGGCATGGCGGTCGGAACCAAGGTCCGGGGTGGCGGTCGGAACCAAGGTCCGGGGTGGCGGTCGGAACCAATTTCCGGGGTGGCGGTCGGAACCAAGGTCCGGAGTGGCGGTCGGAACCAACGTCCGGGGTGGCGGTCGGAACCAAGGTCCAGGGGGGCTTTCGGAACCAAGGACCGGCGTGGCGGTCGGAAACAATGTCAGGTTTGGCGTTCGAACCACCTTCCGTTGAGGCCGTCGGAACCAAGGTCCGGGGTGACAGTCAGAACTAAGGTCCAAGGTGGCGGTCGGAACCTGGGTCCGGGGTGGCGATCGGAACCAATCCGTGGTGGCGGTCGGAACCAATGTCCGGGGTGGCGGTCGGAACCAAGGTCCGGGGTGGCGGTCGGAACCAAGGTCCGGCGTGGCGGTCGGAACCAAGGTCCCGGGTGACGGTCGGAGCCAAGGTCCGGGGTGGCGGTTGGAACCAAGGACCGGGGTGGCGGTCGGAACCACGTTCCGGGGTGGCGGTCGGATCCAATGTCCAGGGTGGCAGTCGGAACCAAGGTCCGGGGTGGCGGTTGGAACCAAGGTCCGGGGTGGCGGTCGGAACCAATGTCCGGAGTGGCGGTCGGAACCAAGGTCCGGGCGGGCGGCCGGAACCAAGGTCCGGGGTGGCGTTCTGAACCAAGGTCCGGGGTGGCGGTCCGAACCAAGGTCCGGAGTGGCGGTCGGAACCAAGGTCCGGGGTGGCGGTCGGAACAAATGTCCGGGGTGGCGGTCGGAACCTAAGTCCGGGGTGGCGGTCGGAACCAAGTTCCGTGGTGGCGGTGGGAACCACGTTCTGGGGTGGCGGTCGGAACCAAGGGCCGGGGTGGTGGTCGGAACTAAGCTCCGGGTTGGCGGTCGAAACAAAGGTCCGGGGTCGTGGGCGGAACCATGGTCCAGGGTGGCGGTTGGAACCAAGGACCGCGGTGGCGTTCGGATCCAAGGTCCAGGGTGGCGGTTGGAACCAAGGACCGGGGTGGCGGTCGGAACCACGTTCCGGGGTGTCGGTCGGAACCAAGGTCCGGGGTGGCGGTCGGAACCAAGGTCCGGGGGGGCGGATGGAACCAAGGTCCGGGGTAGCGTTCTGAACCAAGGTCCGGGGTGGCGGTCGGAACCAAGGTCCGGGGTGGCGGTCGGAACCAATGTCCGGCGTGGCGGTCGGAACCAATGACCGAGGTGGCGGTCGGAACCAAGGTCCGGGGTGGCGGTCGGAACCAAGGTCCGGGGTGGCGGTCGGAACCAAGGTCCGGGGTGGCGGTCAGAACCAAGGTCCGGGGTGGTGGTCGGATCCAATGTCCGGGGTGGCGGTCGGAACCAATGTCCGAGGTGGCGGTCGGAACCAAGGTCCGGGGTGGCGGTCGGAACCAAGGTCCGGGGTGGCGGTCGGAACAAAGGTCCGGGGTGGCGGTCGGAACCAAGGTCCGGGGTGGCGGTCGGAAACAAAGTCCGGGGTGGCGGTCGGAACCAAGTTCCGTGGTGGCGGTCGGAACCAATGTCCGGCATGGCGGTCGGAACCAAGGTCCGGGGTGGCGGTCGGAACGAAGGTCCGGGGTGGCGGTCGGAACCAAGGTCCGGGGTGGCGGTCGGAACCAAGGTCCGGGGTGGCGCTCGGAACCAATTTCCGTGGTGGCGGTCGGAACCAATGTCCGGGGTGGCGGTCGGAACCAAGGTCCGGGGTGGCGGTCGGAACCAAGGTCCGGGGTGGCGGTCGGAACCAATTTCCGGGGTGGCGGTCGGAACCAAGGTCCGGAGTGGCGGTCGGAACCAACGTCCGGGGTGGTGGTCGGAACCAAGGACCAGGGGGGCTTTCGGAACCAAGGACCGGCGTGGCGGTCGGAAACAATGTCAGGTTTGGCGTTCGAACCACCTTCCGTTGAGGCCGTCGGAACCAAGGTCCGGGGTGACAGTCAGAACTAAGGTCCAAGGTGGCGGTCGGAACCTGGGTCCGGGGTGGCGATCGGAACCAATCCGGGGTGGCGGTCGGAACCAAGGTCCGGGGTGGAGGTCGGAACCAAGGTCCGGGGGGGCGGTCGGAACCAAAGTCCGGGGTGGCAGTCGGATCCAAGGTGCGGGGAGGCGGTCGGAACCAAGGCCCGGGCTGGCAGTCGGAACCAAGGTCCGGGGGGTCGGGCGGAACAATGGTCCGGGGGTGCAGTCGGAACCAAGGTCCGGGCTCGCGTTCGGAACCAAGGTCCGGGGTGGCGGTCGGAACCAAGGTCTGGGTTGGCGGTCGGAACCAAGGTCCGAGGTGGCGGTCGGAACCAAGGACCGGGGTGGTGGTCGGAACCAAGGTCCGGGGTGGTGGTCGGAACCAAGGTCCGGGGTGGCAGTTGGAACCAAGGTCCAGGGTGGCGTTCGGAACCAAGTTACTGGGTGGCGGCCGGAACCATGGGCCGGGGTGGCGGTCGGAAGTAAGGTCCGGGGTTGCGGTCGGAAGTAAGGTCAGGGGTGGCGGTCGGAAGTAAGGTCCGGGGTGGCGGTCGGAAGTAAGGTCCGGGGTGGCGGTCGGAATCAAGGTCCGGGGTGGCGGTCGGAAGTAAGGTCCGGGGTGGCGGTCGGAATCAAGGTCCGGGGTGCCGGTCGGAACCAAGTTCCGGGGTGGTGGTCGGAACCAAGGTCCGGGGTGGCGGTCGGAAACAAGGTCCGGGGTGGCGGTCGGAACCAAGGTCCGGGGTGGCGGTCGGAACCAAGGTCTGGGGTGGCGGTCGGAACCAAGGTCCGAGGTGGCGGTCGGCACCAAGGTCCGGGGTGGCGGTCGGAACCAAGGTCCGGGGTGGCGGTTGGAACCAAGGACCGGGGTGGCGGTCGGAACCAGATGGCGGTATAGTACCAGAAGATTGGAGGTTAGCGAATGTTGTCCCATTGTTTAAGAAGGGGAACAGAGACTTCCCCGGGAATTATAGACCGGTGAGTCTCACTTCTGTTGTCGGCAAGATGTTGGAAAAAATTATAAGGGATAGGATTTATAGTTATTTGGAGAGTAATGAATTGATAGGTGATAGTCAGCATGGTTTTGTGGCAGGTAGGTCGTGCCTTACTAACCTTATTGATTTTTTTGAGAAAGTGACCAAGGAGGTGGATGGGGGCAAGGCAGTGGACGTGGTATATATGGATTTTAGTAAGGCGTTTGATAAGGTTCACCATGGTAGGCTTCTGCAGAAAATGCAGATGTATGGGATTGGGGGTGATCGAGGAAATTGGATCAGGAATTGGCTAGCGGATAGGAAACAGAGGGTGGTGGTTGATAGTAAATATTCATCATGGAGTGCGGTTACAAGTGGTGTACCTCAGGGATCTGTTTTGGGGCCACTGCTGTTTGTAATATTTATTAATGATCTGGATGAGGGTATAGTTGGGTGGATTAGCAAATTTGCTGATGACACCAAAGTCGGTGGTGTGGTAGACAGTGAGGAAGGGTGTCGTAGTTTGCAGGAAGACTTAGACAGGTTGCAAAGTTGGGCCGAGAGGTGGCGGATGGAGTTTAATGCGGAGGAGTGTGAGGTAATTCACTTTGGTAGGAATAACAGATGTGTTGAGTATAGGGCTAACGGGAGGACTTTGAATAGTGTGGAGGAGCAGAGGGATCTAGGTGTATGTGTGCATAGATCCCTGAAAGTTGGGAATCAAGTAGATAAGGTTGTTAAGAAGGCATATGGTGTCTTGGCGTTTATTGGTAGGGGGATTGAATTTAGGAGTCGTAGCGTTATGTTGCAACTGTACACAACTCTGGTGCGGCCGCACTTGGAGTACTGTGTGCAGTTCTGGTCCCCACATGACAGGAAGGATGTGGAGGCTTTGGAGAGGGTGCAGAGGAGGTTTACCAGGATGTTGCCTGGTATGGAGGGGAGATCCTATGAGGAGAGGCTGAGGGATTTGGGATTGTTTTCGCTGGAAAGGCGGCGGCTAAGAGGGGATCTTATTGAAACATATAAGATGATTAGAGGTTTAGATAGGGTGGATAGTGATAGCCTTTTTCCTCTGATGGAGAAATCCAGCACGAGGGGGCATGGCTTTAAATTGAGGGGGGGTAGTTATAGAACCGATGTCAGGGGTAGGTTCTTTACCCAGAGGGTGGTGAGGGATTGGAATGCCCTGCCAGCATCAGTGGTAAATGCGCCTAGTTTGGGGGCGTTTAAGAGATCCGTAGAGAGGTTCATGGACGAAAAGAAATTGGTTTAGGTTGGAGGGTCACAGTTTGTTTTTTTTGTTTTTTTAACTGGTCGGTGCAACATCGTGGGTCGAAGGGCCTGTTCTGCGCTGTAATGTTCTATGTTCTATGTTCTATGTTCTATGAACCACGTTCCGGGGTGGCAGTCGGAACCAAGGTCCAGGGTGGCGGTCGGAACCAAGGTCCAGGTGGGCGGACGGAACCAAGGTCCGGGGTGGCGTTCTGAACCAAGGTCCGGGGTGGCGGTCGGAACCAAGGTCCGGGGTGGCGGTCGGAACCAAGGTCCGTGGTGGCGGTCGGAACCAATGTCCGGGGTGGCGGTCGGAACCAAGGTCCGGGGTGGCGGTCGGAACAAAGGTCCGGCGTGGCGGTCGGAACCAAGGTCCCGGGTGACGGTCGGAGCCAAAGTCCGGGGTGGCGGTTGGAACCAAGGACCGGGGTGGCGGTCGGAACCACGTTCCGGGGTGGCGGTCGGATCCAATGTCCAGGGTGGCAGTCGGAACCAAGGTCCGGGGTGGCGGTTGGAACCAAGGTCCGGGGTGGCGGTCGGAACCAAGGTCCGGGGTGGCGGTCGGAACCAAGGTCCGGGCGGGCGGTCGGAACCAAGGTCCGGGGTGGCGTTCTGAACCAAGGTCCGGGGTGGCGGTCCGAACCAAGGTCCGGAGTGGCGGTCGGAACCAAGGTCCGGGGTGGCGGTCGGAACAAATGTCCGGGGTGGCGGTCGGAACCTAGGTCCGGGGTGGCGGTCGGAACCAAGTTCCGTGGTGGCGGTGGGAACCACGTTCTGGGGTGGCGGTCGGAACCACGTTCTGGGGTGGCGGTCGGAACCAAGGGCCGGGGTGGCGCGCGGAATCAAGGTCCGGGGTGGCGGTCGGACCCAAGGTCCGGGGTGGTGGTCGGAACTAAGCTCCGGGTTGGCGGTCGAAACAAAGGTCCGGAGTCGTGGGCGGAACCATGGTCCAGGGTGGCGGTTGGAACCAAGGACCGGGGTGGCGTTCGGATCCAAGGTCCAGGGTGGCGGTTGGAACCAAGGACCGGGGTGGCGGTCGGAACCACGTTCCGGGGTGTCGGTCGGAACCAAGGTCCGGGGTGGCGGTCGGAACCAAGGTCCGGGGGGGCGGACGGAACCAAGGTCCGGGGTAGCGTTCTGAACCAAGGTCCGGGGTGGCGGTCGGAACCAAGGTCCGGGGTGGCGGTCGGAACCAATGTCCGGCGTGGCGGTCGGAACCAATGACCGAGGTGGCGGTGGGAACCAAGGTCCGGGGTGGCGGTCGGAACCAAGGTCCGGGGTGGCGGTCGGAACCAAGGTCCGGGGTGGCGTTCGGATCCAAGGTCCAGGGTGGCGGTTGGAACCAAGGACCGGGGTGGCGGTCGGAACCACGTTCCGGGGTGTCGGTCGGAACCAAGGTCCGGGGTGGCGGTCGGAACCAAGGTCCGGGGGGGCGGACGGAACCAAGGTCCGGGGTAGCGTTCTGAACCAAGGTCCGGGGTGGCGGTCGGAACCAAGGTCCGGGGTGGCGGTCGGAACCAATGTCCGGCGTGGCGGTCGGAACCAATGACCGAGGTGGCGGTGGGAACCAAGGTCCGGGGTGGCGGTCGGAACCAAGGTCCGGGGTGGCGGTCGGAACCAAGGTCCGGGGTGGCGGTCGGAACCAAGGTCCGGGGTGGTGGTCGGATCCAATGTCCGGGGTGGCGGTCGGAACCAATGTCCGAGGTGGCGGTCGGAACCAAGGTCCGGGGTGGCGGTCGGAACCAAGGTCCGGGGTGGCGGTCGGAACCAAGGTCCGGGGTGGCGGTCGGAACCAAGGTCCGGGGTGGCGGTCGGAAACAAAGTCCGGGGTGGCGGTCGGAACCAAGTTCCGTGGTGGCGGTCGGAACCAATGTCCGGCATGGCGGTCGGAACCAAGGTCCGGGGTGGCGGTCGGAACGAAGGTCCGGGGTGGCGGTCGGAACCAAGGTCCGGGGTGGCGGTCGGAACCAAGGTCCGGGGTGGCGCTCGGAACCAATTTCCGTGGTGGCGGTCGGAACCAATGTCCGGGGTGGCGGTCGGAACCAAGGTCCGGGGTGGCGGTCGGAACCAAGGTCCGGGGTGGCGGTCGGAACCAATTTCCGGGGTGGCGGTCGGAACCAAGGTCCGGAGTGGCGGTCAGAACCAACGTCCGGGGTGGCGGTCGGAACCAAGGTCCAGGGGGGCTTTCGGAACCAAGGACCGGCGTGGCGGTCGGAAACAATGTCAGGTTTGGCGTTCGAACCACCTTCCGTTGAGGCTGTCGGAACCAAGGTCCGGGGTGACAGTCAGAACTAAGGTCCAAGGTGGCGGTCGGAACCTGGGTCCGGGGTGGCGATCGGAACCAATCCGGGGTGGCGGTCGGAACCAAGGTCCGGGGTGGAGGTCGGAACCAAGGTCCGGGGGGGCGGTCGGAACCAAAGTCCGGGGTGGCAGTCGGATCCAAGGTGCGGGGAGGCGGTCGGAACCAAGGCCCGGGCTGGCAGTCGGAACCAAGGTCCGGGGGGTCGGGCGGAACAATGGTCCGGGGGTGCAGTCGGAACCAAGGTCCGGGCTCGCGTTCGGAACCAAGGTCCGGGGTGGCGGTCGGAACCAAGGTCTGGGTTGGCGGTCGGAACCAAGGTCCGAGGTGGCGGTCGGAACCAAGGTCCGGGGTGGTGGTCGGAACCAAGGTCCGGGGTGGTGGTCGGAACCAAGGTCCGGGGTGGCAGTCGGAACCAAGGTCCAGGGTGGCGTTCGGAACCAAGTTACTGGGTGGCGGCCGGAACCATGGGCCGGGGTGGCGGTCGGAAGTAAGGTCCGGGGTGGCGGTCGGAAGTAAGGTCAGGGGTGGCGGTCGGAAGTAAGGTCCGGGGTGGCGGTCGGAAGTAAGGTCCGGGGTGGCGGTCGGAATCAAGGTCCGGGGTGGCGGTCGGAAGTAAGGACCGGGGTGGCGGTCGGAATCAAGGTCCGGGGTGCCGGTCGGAACCAAGTTCCGGGGTGGTGGTCGGAACCAAGGTCCGGGGTGGCGGTCGGAAACAAGGTCTGGGGTGGCGGTCGGAACCAAGGTCCGGGGTGGCGGTCGGAACCAAGGTCTGGGGTGGCGGTCGGAACCAAGGTCCGAGGTGGCGGTCGGCACCAAGGTCCGGGGTGGCGGTCGGAACCAAGGTCCGGCGTGGCGGTCGGAACCAAGGTCCGCGGTAGCGGTCGGAACCAAGGTCCGGGGTGGCGGTTGGAACCAAGGACCGGGGTGGCGGTCGGAACCACGTTCCGGGGTGGCAGTCGGAACCAAGGTCCAGGGTGGCGGTCGGAACCAAGGTCCAGGTGGGCGGACGGAACCAAGGTCCGGGGTGGCGTTCTGAACCAAGGTCCGGGGTGGCGGTCGGAACCAACGTCCGGGGTGGCGGTCGGAACCAAGGTCCGGGGTGGCGGTCGGAACCAATGTCCGGGGTGGCGGTCGGAACCAATGTCCGAGGTGGCGGTCGGAACCAAGGTCCGGGGTGGCGGTCGGAACCAAGGTCCGGGGTGGCGTTCGGAACCAAGGTCCAGCGTGGCGGTCGGAACCAAAGTCCGGTGTGGCGGTCGGAACCAGGTTCCATGGTGGCGGTCAGAACCAAAGTCCGAGGTGGCGGTCGGAACCAATGTCCGGGGTGGCGGTCGGAACCAAGGTCCGGGGTGGCGGTCGGAACCAAGTTCCGTGGTGGCGGTCGGAACCAATGTCCGGGGTGGCGGTCGGAACCAAGGTCCGGGGTGGCGGTCGGAACCAAGGTCCGGGGTGGCGGTCGGAACCAACGTCCGGGGTGGCGGTCAGAACCAAGGTCCGGGGTGGCGGTCGGAACCAAGGTCCGGCGTGGCGGTCGGATCCAAGGTCCGGGGTGGCGGTCGGAACCAACGTCCGGTGTGGCGGTTGGAACCAAGGACCGGGGTGGCGGTCGGAACCACGTTCCGGGGTGGCGGTCGGATCCAATGTCCAGGGTGGCGATCGGAACCAAGGTCCGGGGTGGCGGTAGGAACCAAGGTCCGGGGTGGCGGTCGGAACCAAGGTCCGGGGTGGCGGTCGGAACCAAGGTCCTGGGTGGCGGACGGAACCAAGGTCCGGGGGGGCGTTCGGAACCAAGGTCCGGGGTGGCGGTCGGAAACAATGTCAGGTGTGGCGTTCGAACCACCTTCCGGTGAGGCGGTCGGAACCAAGGTCCGGGGTGACAGTCAGAAATAAGGTCCAAGGTGGCGGTCGGAACCTGGGTCCGGTGAGGCGATCGGAACAAATCCGGGGTGGCGGTCGGAACCCAGGTCCGGGGTGGAGGTCGGAACCAAGGTCCGGGGGGGTGGTCGGAATCAAAGTCCGGGGTGGCAGTCGGATCCAAGGTGCGGGGAGGCAGTCGGAACCAAGGCCCGGGCTGGCAGTCGGAACCAAGGTCCGGGGGTGCAGTCGGAACCAAGGTCCGGTCTCGCGTTCGGAACCAAGGTCCGGGGTGGCGGTCGGAACCAAGGTCTGGGTTGGCGGTCGGAACCAAGGTCCGAGGTGGCGGTCGGAACCAAGGTTCGGGGTGGTGGTCGGAAACAAGGTCCGTGGTGGCGGTCGGAACCAAGGTACAGGGTTGCGTTCGGAACCAACTTACTGGGTGGCGGACGGAACCAAGGTCCGGGGGGGCGTTCGGAACCGAGGTCCGGGGTGGCGGTCGGAAACAATGTCAGGTGTGGCGTTCGAACCACCTTCCGGTGAGGCGGTCGGAACCAAGGTCCGGGGTGACAGTCAGAACTAAGGTCCAAGGTGGCGGTCGGAACCTGGGTCCGGTGAGGCGATCGGAACAAATCCGGGGTGGCGGTCGGAACCCAGGTCCGGGGTGGAGGTCGGAACCAAGGTCCGGGGGGGTGGTCGGAATCAAAGTCCGGGGTGGCAGTCGGATCCAAGGTGCGGGGAGGCAGTCGGAACCAAGGCCCGGGCTGGCAGTCGGAACCAAGGTCCGGGGGTGCAGTCGGAACCAAGGTCCGGTCTCGCGTTCGGAACCAAGGTCCGGGGTGGCGGTCGGAACCAAGGTCTGGGTTGGCGGTCGGAACCAAGGTCCGAGGTGGCGGTCGGAACCAAGGTTCGGGGTGGTGGTCGGAAACAAGGTCCGTGGTGGCGGTCGGAACCAAGGTACAGGGTTGCGTTCGGAACCAACTTACTGGGTGGCGACCGGAACCATGGGCCGGGGTGGCGGTCGGAAGTAAGGTCCGGGGTGGCGGTCGGAAGTAAGGTCAGGGGTGGCGGTCGGAAGTAAGGTCCAGGGTGGCGGTCGGAAGTAAGGTCCAGGGTGGCGGTCGGAATCAAGGTCCGGGGTGGCGGTCGGAAGTTAGGTCCGGGGTGGCGGTCGGAATCAAGGTCCGGGGTGCCGGTCGGAACCAAGGTCCGGGGTGGTGGTCGGAACCAAGGTCCGGGGTGGCGGTCGGAACCAAGGTCCGGGGTGGCGGTCGGAACCAAGGTCCGGGGTGGCGGTCGGAACCAAGGTCTGGGGTGGCGGTCGGAACCATGGTCCGAGGTGGTGGTCGGCACCAAGGTCCGGGGTGGCGGTCGGAACCAAGGTCCGGCGTGGCGGTCGGAACCAAGGTCCGCGGTGGCGGTCGGAACCAAGGTCCGGGGTGGCGGTTGGAACCAAGGACCGGGGTGGCGGTCGGAACCACGTTCCGGGGTGGCAGTCGGAACCAAGGTCCAGGGTGGCGGTCGGAACCAAGGTCCAGGTGGGCGGACGGAACCAAGGTCCGGGGTGGCGTTCTGAACCAAGGTCCGGGGTGGCGGTCGGAACCAAGGTCCGGGGTGGCGGTCGGAACCACGGTACGGGGTGGCGGTCGGAACCAAGGTCCGGGGTGGCGGTCGGAACCAAGGTCCGGGGTGGCGGTCGGAACCAAGGTCCGGGGTGGCGGTCGGAACCAAGTTCCGTGGTGGCGGTCGGAACCAATGTCCGGGGTGGCGGTCGGAACCAAGGTCCGGGGTGGCGGTCGGAACCAAGGTCCGGCGTGGCGGTCGGAACCAAGGTCCCGGGTGACGGTCGGAGCCAAGGTCCGGGGTGGCGGTTGGAACCAGGGACCGGGGTGGCGGTCGGAACCACGTTCCGGGGTGGCGGTCGGATCCAATGTCCAGGGTGGCAGTCGGAACCAAGGTCCGGGGTGGCGGTTGGAACCAAGGTCCGGGGTGGCGGTCGGAACCAAGGTCCGGGGTGGCGGTCGGAACCAAGGTTCGGGCGGGCGGCCGGAACCAAGGTCCGGGGTGGCGTTCTGAACCAAGGTCCGGGGTGGCGGTCCGAACCAAGGTCCGGAGTGGCGGTCGGAACCAAGGTCCGGGGTGGCGGTCGGAACAAATGTCCGGGGTGGCGGTCGGAACCTAAGTCCGGGGTGGCGGTCGGAACCAAGGGCCGGGGTGGCGCGCGGAATCAAGGTCCGCGGTGGCGGTCGGACCCAAGGTCCGGGGTGGTGTTCGGAACTAAGCTCCGGGTTGGCGGTCGAAACAAAGGTCCGGGGTCGTGGGCGGAACCATGGTCCAGGGTGGCGGTTGGAACCAAGGACCGGGGTGGCGTTCGGATCCAAGGTCCAGGGTGGCGGTTGGAACCAAGGACCGGGGTGGCGGTCGGAACCACGTTCCGGGGTGTCGGTCGGAACAAAGGTCCGGGGTGGTGGTCGGAACCAAGGTCCGGGGGGGCGGACGGAACCAAGGTCCGGGGTAGCGTTCTGAACCAAGGTCCGGGGTGGCGGTCGGAACCAAGGCCCGGGGTGGCGGTCGGAACCAATGTCCGGCGTGGCGGTCGGAACCAATGACCGAGGTGGCGGTCGGAACCAAGGTCCGGGGTGGCGGTCGGAGCCAAGGTCCGGGGTGGCGGTCGGAACCAAGGTCCGGGGTGGCGGTCGGAACCAAGGTCCGGGGTGGTGGTCGGATCCAATGTCCGGGGTGGCGGTCGGAACCAATGTCCGAGGTGGCGGTCGGAACCAAGGTCCGGGGTGGCGGTCGGAACCAAGGTCCGGGGTGGCGGTCGGAACTAAGGTCCGGGGTGGCGGTCGGAACCAACGTCCGGGGTGGCGGTCGGAAACAAAGTCCGGGGTGGCGGTCGGAACCAGGTTCCGTGGTGGCGGTCGGAACCAATGTCCGGCATGGCGGTCGGAACCAATGTCCGGGGTGGCGGTCGGAACGAATTTCCGGGGTGGCGGTCGGAACCAAGGTCCGGGGTGGCGGTCGGAACCAAGGTCCGGGGTGGCGGTCGGAACCACGGTCCGGGGTGACGGTCGGAACCAAGGTCCGGGGTGGCGGTCGGAACCAAGGTCCGGGGTGGCGGTCGGAACCAAGGTCCGGGGTGGCGGTCGGAACCAAGTTCCGTGGTGGCGGTCGGAACCAATGTCCGGGGTGGCGGTCGGAACCAAGGTCCGGGGTGGCGGTCGGAACCAAGGTCCGGCGTGGCGGTCGGAACCAAGGTCCCGGGTGACGGTCGGAGCCAAGGTCCGGGGTGGCGGTTGGAACCAGGGACCGGGGTGGCGGTCGGAACCACGTTCCGGGGTGGCGGTCGGATCCAATGTCCAGGGTGGCAGTCGGAACCAAGGTCCGGGGTGGCGGTTGGAACCAAGGTCCGGGGTGGCGGTCGGAACCAAGGTCCGGGGTGGCGGTCGGAACCAAGGTTCGGGCGGGCGGCCGGAACCAAGGTCCGGGGTGGCGTTCTGAACCAAGGTCCGGGGTGGCGGTCCGAACCAAGGTCCGGAGTGGCGGTCGGAACCAAGGTCCGGGGTGGCGGTCGGAACAAATGTCCGGGGTGGCGGTCGGAACCTAAGTCCGGGGTGGCGGTCGGAACCAAGGGCCGGGGTGGCGCGCGGAATCAAGGTCCGCGGTGGCGGTCGGACCCAAGGTCCGGGGTGGTGTTCGGAACTAAGCTCCGGGTTGGCGGTCGAAACAAAGGTCCGGGGTCGTGGGCGGAACCATGGTCCAGGGTGGCGGTTGGAACCAAGGACCGGGGTGGCGTTCGGATCCAAGGTCCAGGGTGGCGGTTGGAACCAAGGACCGGGGTGGCGGTCGGTACCACGTTCCGGGGTGTCGGTCGGAACAAAGGTCCGGGGTGGTGGTCGGAACCAAGGTCCGGGGGGGCGGACGGAACCAAGGTCCGGGGTAGCGTTCTGAACCAAGGTCCGGGGTGGCGGTCGGAACCAAGGCCCGGGGTGGCGGTCGGAACCAATGTCCGGCGTGGCGGTCGGAACCAATGACCGAGGTGGCGGTCGGAACCAAGGTCCGGGGTGGCGGTCGGAGCCAAGGTCCGGGGTGGCGGTCGGAACCAAGGTCCGGGGTGGCGGTCGGAACCAAGGTCCGGGGTGGTGGTCGGATCCAATGTCCGGGGTGGCGGTCGGAACCAATGTCCGAGGTGGCGGTCGGAACCAAGGTCCGGGGTGGCGGTCGGAACCAAGGTCCGGGGTGGCGGTCGGAACTAAGGTCCGGGGTGGCGGTCGGAACCAACGTCCGGGGTGGCGGTCGGAAACAAAGTCCGGGGTGGCGGTCGGAACCAGGTTCCGTGGTGGCGGTCGGAACCAAAGTCCGGGGTGGCGGTCGGAACCACGGTCCGGGGTGACGGTCGGAACCAAGGTCCGGGGTGGCGGTCGGAACCAAGGTCCGGGGTGGCGGTCGGAACCAAGGTCCGGGGTGGCGGTCGGAACCAAGTTCCGTGGTGGCGGTCGGAACCAATGTCCGGGGTGGCGGTCGGAACCAAGGTCCGGGGTGGCGGTCGGAACCAAGGTCCGGCGTGGCGGTCGGAACCAAGGTCCCGGGTGACGGTCGGAGCCAAGGTCCGGGGTGGCGGTTGGAACCAGGGACCGGGGTGGCGGTCGGAACCACGTTCCGGGGTGGCGGTCGGATCCAATGTCCAGGGTGGCAGTCGGAACCAAGGTCCGGGGTGGCGGTTGGAACCAAGGTCCGGGGTGGCGGTCGGAACCAAGGTCCGGGGTGGCGGTCGGAACCAAGGTTCGGGCGGGCGGCCGGAACCAAGGTCCGGGGTGGCGTTCTGAACCAAGGTCCGGGGTGGCGGTCCGAACCAAGGTCCGGAGTGGCGGTCGGAACCAAGGTCCGGGGTGGCGGTCGGAACAAATGTCCGGGGTGGCGGTCGGAACCTAAGTCCGGGGTGGCGGTCGGAACCAAGGGCCGGGGTGGCGCGCGGAATCAAGGTCCGCGGTGGCGGTCGGACCCAAGGTCCGGGGTGGTGTTCGGAACTAAGCTCCGGGTTGGCGGTCGAAACAAAGGTCCGGGGTCGTGGGCGGAACCATGGTCCAGGGTGGCGGTTGGAACCAAGGACCGGGGTGGCGTTCGGATCCAAGGTCCAGGGTGGCGGTTGGAACCAAGGACCGGGGTGGCGGTCGGAACCACGTTCCGGGGTGTCGGTCGGAACAAAGGTCCGGGGTGGTGGTCGGAACCAAGGTCCGGGGGGGCGGACGGAACCAAGGTCCGGGGTAGCGTTCTGAACCAAGGTCCGGGGTGGCGGTCGGAACCAAGGCCCGGGGTGGCGGTCGGAACCAATGTCCGGCGTGGCGGTCGGAACCAATGACCGAGGTGGCGGTCGGAACCAAGGTCCGGGGTGGCGGTCGGAGCCAAGGTCCGGGGTGGCGGTCGGAACCAAGGTCCGGGGTGGCGGTCGGAACCAAGGTCCGGGGTGGTGGTCGGAACCAAGGTCCGGGGTGGCGGTCGGAACTAAGGTCCGGGGTGGCGGTCGGAACCAACGTCCGGGGTGGCGGTCGGAAACAAAGTCCGGGGTGGCGGTCGGAACCAGGTTCCGTGGTGGCGGTCGGAACCAATGTCCGGCATGGCGGTCGGAACCAATGTCCGGGGTGGCGGTCGGAACGAATTTCCGGGGTGGCGGTCGGAACCAAGGTCCGGGGTGGCGGTCGGAACCAAGGTCCGGGGTGGCGCTCGGAACCAATTTCCGTGGTGGCGGTCGGAACCAATGTCCGGGGTGGCGGTCGGAACCAAGGTCCGGGGTGGCGGTCGGAACCAAGGTCCGGGGTGGCGGTCGGAACCAATTTCCGGGGTGGCGGTTGGAACCAAGGTCCGGAGTGGCGGTCGGAACCAACGTCCGGGGTGGCGGTCGGAACCAAGGACCAGGGGGGCTTTCGGAACCAAGGACCGGCGTGGCGGTCGGAAACAATGTCAGGTTTGGCGTTCGAACCACCTTCCGTTGAGGCCGTCGGAACCAAGGTCCGGGGTGACAGTCAGAACTAAGGTCCAAGGTGGCGGTCGGAACCTGGGTCCGGGGTGGCGATCGGAACCAATCCGGGGAGGCGGTCGGAACCAATGTCCGGGGTGGCGGTCGGAACCAAGGTCCGGGGTGGCGGTCGGAACCAAGGTCCGGCGTGGCGGTCGGAACCAAGGTCCCGGGTGACGGTCGGAGCCAAGGTCCGGGGTGGCGGTTGGAACCAAGGACCGGGGTGGCGGTCGGAACCACGTTCCGGGGTGGCGGTCGGATCCAATGTCCAGGGTGGCAGTCGGAACCAAGGTCCGGGGTGGCGGTTGGAACCAAGGTCCGGGGTGGCGGTCGGAACCAAAGTCCGGGGTGGCGGTCGGAACCAAGGTCCGGGCGGGCGGCCGGAACCAAGGTCCGGGGTGGCGTTCTGAACCAAGGTCCGGGGTGGCGGTCCGAACCAAGGTCCGGAGTGGCGGTCGGAACCAAGGTCCGGGGTGGCGGTCGGAACAAATGTCCGGGGTGGCGGTCGGAACCTAAGTCCGGGGTGGCGGTCGGAACCAAGTTCCGTGGTGGCGGTGGGAACCACGTTCTGGGGTGGCGGTCGGAACCAAGGGCCGGGGTGACGCGCGGAATCAAGGTCCGGGGTGGCGGTCGGACCCAAGGTCCGGGGTGGTGGTCGGAACTAAGCTCCGGGTTGGCGGTCGAAACAAAGGTCCGGGGTCGTGGGCGGAACCATGGTCCAGGGTGGCGGTTGGAACCAAGGACCGGGGTGGCGTTCGGATCCAAGGTCCAGGGTGGCGGTTGGAACCAAGGACCGGGGTGGCGGTCGGAACCACGTTCCGGGGTGTCGGTCGGAACCAAGGTCCGGGGTGGCGGTCGGAACCAAGGTCCGGGGGGTCGGACGGAACCAAGGTCCGGGGTAGCGTTCTGAACCAAGGTCCGGGGTGGCGGTCGGAACCAAGGTCCAGGGTGGCGGTCGGAACCAATGTCCGGCGTGGCGGTCGGAACCAATGACCGAGGTGGCGGTCGGAACCAAGGTCCGGGGTGGCGGTCGGAACCAAGGTCCGGGGTGGCGGTCGGAACCAAGGTCCGGGGTGGCGGTCGGAACCAAGGTCCGGGGTGGTGGTCGGATCCAATGTCCGGGGTGGCGGTCGGAACCAATGTCCGAGGTGGCGGTCGGAACCAAGGTCCGGGGTGGCGGTCGGAACCAAGGTCCGGGGTGGCGGTCGGAACCAAGGTCCGGGGTGGCGGTCGGAACCAAGGTCCGGGGTGGCGGTCGGAAACAAAGTCCGGGGTGGCGGTCGGAACCAAGTTCCGTGGTGGCGGTCGGAACCAATGTCCGGCATGGCGGTCGGAACCAAGGTCCGGGGTGGCGGTCGGAACGAAGGTCCGGGGTGGCGGTCGGAACCAAGGTCCGGGGTGGCGGTCGGAACCAAGGTCCGGGGTGGCGCTCGGAACCAATTTCCGTGGTGGCTGTCGGAACCAATGTCCGGGGTGGCGGTCGGAACCAAGGTCCGGGGTGGCGGTCGGAACCAAGGTCCGGGGTGGCGGTCGGAACCAATTTCCGGGGTGGCGGTCGGAACCAAGGTCCGGAGTGGCGGTCGGAACCAACGTCCGGGGTGGCGGTCGGAACCAAGGTCCAGGGGGGCTTTCGGAACCAAGGACCGGCGTGGCGGTCGGAAACAATGTCAGGTTTGGCGTTCGAACCACCTTCCGTTGAGGCCGTCGGAACCAAGGTCCGGGGTGACAGTCAGAACTAAGGTCCAAGGTGGCGGTCGGAACCTGGGTCCGGGGTGGCGATCGGAACCAATCCGGGGTGGCGGTCGGAACCAAGGTCCGGGGTGGAGGTCGGAACCAAGGTCCGGGGGGGCGGTCGGAACCAAAGTCCGGGGTGGCAGTCGGATCCAAGGTGCGGGGAGGCGGTCGGAACCAAGGCCCGGGCTGGCAGTCGGAACCAAGGTCCGGGGGGTCGGGCGGAACAATGGTCCGGGGGTGCAGTCGGAACCAAGGTCCGGGCTCGCGTTCGGAACCAAGGTCCGGGGTGGCAGTCGGAATCAAGGTCTGGGTTGGCGGTCGGAACCAAGGTCCGAGGTGGCGGTCGGAACCAAGGTCCGGGGTGGTGGTCGGAACCAAGGTCCGGGGTGGTGGTCGGAACCAAGGTCCGGGGTGGCAGTCGGAACCAAGGTCCAGGGTGGCGTTCGGAACCAAGTTACTGGGTGGTGGCCGGAACCATGGGCCGGGGTGGCGGTCGGAAGTAATGTCCGGGGTGGCTGTCGGAAGTAAGGTCAGGGGTGGCGGTCGGAAGTAAGGTCCGGGGTGGCGGTCGGAAGTAAGGTCCGGGGTGGCGGTCGGAATCAAGGTCCGGGGTGGCGGTCGGAAGTAAGGTCCGGGGTGGCGGTCGGAATCAAGGTCCGGGGTGCCGGTCGGAACCAAGGTCCGGGGTGGTGGTCGGAACCAAGGTCCGGGGTGGCGGTCGGAACCAAGGTCCGGGGTGGCGGTCGGAACCAAGGTCCGGGGTGGCGGTCGGAACCAAGGTCTGGGGTGGCGGTCGGAACCAAGGTCCGAGGTGGCGGTCGGCACCAAGGTCCGGGGTGGCGGTCGGAACCAAGGTCCGGCGTGGCGGTCGGAACCAAGGTCCGCGGTGTTGGACGGAACCAAGGTCCGGGGTAACGTTCTGAACCAAGGTCCGGGGTGGCGGTCGGAACCAAGGTCCAGGGTGGCGGTCGGAACCAATGTCCGGCGTGGCGGTCGGAACCAATGACCGAGGTGGCGGTCGGAACCAAGGTCCGGGGTGGCGGTCGGAACCAAGGTCCGGGGTGGCGGTCGGAACCAAGGTCCGGGGTGGCGGTCGGAACCAAGGTCCGGGGTGGTGGTCGGATCCAATGTCCGGGGTGGCGGTCGGAACCAATGTCCGAGGTGGCGGTCGGAACCAAGGTCCGGGGTGGCGGTCGGAACCAAGGTCCGGGGTGGCGGTCGGAACCAAGGTCCGGGGTGGCGGTCGGAACCAAGGTCCGGGGTGGCGGTCGGAAACAAAGTCCGGGGTGGCGGTCGGAACCAAGTTCCGTGGTGGCGGTCGGAACCAATGTCCGGCATGGCGGTCGGAACCAAGGTCCGGGGTGGCGGTCGGAACGAAGGTCCGGGGTGGCGGTCGGAACCAAGGTCCGGGGTGGCGGTCGGAACCAAGGTCCGGGGTGGTGGTCGGAACCAAGGTCCGGGGTGGCGGTCGGAACTAAGGTCCGGGGTGGCGGTCGGAACCAACGTCCGGGGTGGCGGTCGGAAACAAAGTCCGGGGTGGCGGTCGGAACCAGGTTCCGTGGTGGCGGTCGGAACCAATGTCCGGCATGGCGGTCGGAACCAATGTCCGGGGTGGCGGTCGGAACGAATTTCCGGGGTGGCGGTCGGAACCAAGGTCCGGGGTGGCGGTCGGAACCAAGGTCCGGGGTGGCGCTCGGAACCAATTTCCGTGGTGGCGGTCGGAACCAATGTCCGGGGTGGCGGTCGGAACCAAGGTCCGGGGTGGCGGTCGGAACCAAGGTCCGGGGTGGCGGTCGGAACCAATTTCCGGGGTGGCGGTTGGAACCAAGGTCCGGAGTGGCGGTCGGAACCAACGTCCGGGGTGGCGGTCGGAACCAAGGACCAGGGGGGCTTTCGGAACCAAGGACCGGCGTGGCGGTCGGAAACAATGTCAGGTTTGGCGTTCGAACCACCTTCCGTTGAGGCCGTCGGAACCAAGGTCCGGGGTGACAGTCAGAACTAAGGTCCAAGGTGGCGGTCGGAACCTGGGTCCGGGGTGGCGATCGGAACCAATCCGGGGAGGCGGTCGGAACCAATGTCCGGGGTGGCGGTCGGAACCAAGGTCCGGGGTGGCGGTCGGAACCAAGGTCCGGCGTGGCGGTCGGAACCAAGGTCCCGGGTGACGGTCGGAGCCAAGGTCCGGGGTGGCGGTTGGAACCAAGGACCGGGGTGGCGGTCGGAACCACGTTCCGGGGTGGCGGTCGGATCCAATGTCCAGGGTGGCAGTCGGAACCAAGGTCCGGGGTGGCGGTTGGAACCAAGGTCCGGGGTGGCGGTCGGAACCAAAGTCCGGGGTGGCGGTCGGAACCAAGGTCCGGGCGGGCGGCCGGAACCAAGGTCCGGGGTGGCGTTCTGAACCAAGGTCCGGGGTGGCGGTCCGAACCAAGGTCCGGAGTGGCGGTCGGAACCAAGGTCCGGGGTGGCGGTCGGAACAAATGTCCGGGGTGGCGGTCGGAACCTAAGTCCGGGGTGGCGGTCGGAACCAAGTTCCGTGGTGGCGGTGGGAACCACGTTCTGGGGTGGCGGTCGGAACCAAGGGCCGGGGTGACGCGCGGAATCAAGGTCCGGGGTGGCGGTCGGACCCAAGGTCCGGGGTGGTGGTCGGAACTAAGCTCCGGGTTGGCGGTCGAAACAAAGGTCCGGGGTCGTGGGCGGAACCATGGTCCAGGGTGGCGGTTGGAACCAAGGACCGGGGTGGCGTTCGGATCCAAGGTCCAGGGTGGCGGTTGGAACCAAGGACCGGGGTGGCGGTCGGAACCACGTTCCGGGGTGTCGGTCGGAACCAAGGTCCGGGGTGGCGGTCGGAACCAAGGTCCGGGGGGTCGGACGGAACCAAGGTCCGGGGTAGCGTTCTGAACCAAGGTCCGGGGTGGCGGTCGGAACCAAGGTCCAGGGTGGCGGTCGGAACCAATGTCCGGCGTGGCGGTCGGAACCAATGACCGAGGTGGCGGTCGGAACCAAGGTCCGGGGTGGCGGTCGGAACCAAGGTCCGGGGTGGCGGTCGGAACCAAGGTCCGGGGTGGCGGTCGGAACCAAGGTCCGGGGTGGTGGTCGGATCCAATGTCCGGGGTGGCGGTCGGAACCAATGTCCGAGGTGGCGGTCGGAACCAAGGTCCGGGGTGGCGGTCGGAACCAAGGTCCGGGGTGGCGGTCGGAACCAAGGTCCGGGGTGGCGGTCGGAACCAAGGTCCGGGGTGGCGGTCGGAAACAAAGTCCGGGGTGGCGGTCGGAACCAAGTTCCGTGGTGGCGGTCGGAACCAATGTCCGGCATGGCGGTCGGAACCAAGGTCCGGGGTGGCGGTCGGAACGAAGGTCCGGGGTGGCGGTCGGAACCAAGGTCCGGGGTGGCGGTCGGAACCAAGGTCCGGGGTGGCGCTCGGAACCAATTTCCGTGGTGGCTGTCGGAACCAATGTCCGGGGTGGCGGTCGGAACCAAGGTCCGGGGTGGCGGTCGGAACCAAGGTCCGGGGTGGCGGTCGGAACCAATTTCCGGGGTGGCGGTCGGAACCAAGGTCCGGAGTGGCGGTCGGAACCAACGTCCGGGGTGGCGGTCGGAACCAAGGTCCAGGGGGGCTTTCGGAACCAAGGACCGGCGTGGCGGTCGGAAACAATGTCAGGTTTGGCGTTCGAACCACCTTCCGTTGAGGCCGTCGGAACCAAGGTCCGGGGTGACAGTCAGAACTAAGGTCCAAGGTGGCGGTCGGAACCTGGGTCCGGGGTGGCGATCGGAACCAATCCGGGGTGGCGGTCGGAACCAAGGTCCGGGGTGGAGGTCGGAACCAAGGTCCGGGGGGGCGGTCGGAACCAAAGTCCGGGGTGGCAGTCGGATCCAAGGTGCGGGGAGGCGGTCGGAACCAAGGCCCGGGCTGGCAGTCGGAACCAAGGTCCGGGGGGTCGGGCGGAACAATGGTCCGGGGGTGCAGTCGGAACCAAGGTCCGGGCTCGCGTTCGGAACCAAGGTCCGGGGTGGCAGTCGGAATCAAGGTCTGGGTTGGCGGTCGGAACCAAGGTCCGAGGTGGCGGTCGGAACCAAGGTCCGGGGTGGTGGTCGGAACCAAGGTCCGGGGTGGTGGTCGGAACCAAGGTCCGGGGTGGCAGTCGGAACCAAGGTCCAGGGTGGCGTTCGGAACCAAGTTACTGGGTGGTGGCCGGAACCATGGGCCGGGGTGGCGGTCGGAAGTAATGTCCGGGGTGGCTGTCGGAAGTAAGGTCAGGGGTGGCGGTCGGAAGTAAGGTCCGGGGTGGCGGTCGGAAGTAAGGTCCGGGGTGGCGGTCGGAATCAAGGTCCGGGGTGGCGGTCGGAAGTAAGGTCCGGGGTGGCGGTCGGAATCAAGGTCCGGGGTGCCGGTCGGAACCAAGGTCCGGGGTGGTGGTCGGAACCAAGGTCCGGGGTGGCGGTCGGATCCAAGGTCCGGGGTGGCGGTCGGAACCAAGGTCCGGGGTGGCGGTCGGAACCAAGGTCTGGGGTGGCGGTCGGAACCAAGGTCCGAGGTGGCGGTCGGCACCAAGGTCCGGGGTGGCGGTCGGAACCAAGGTCCGGCGTGGCGGTCGGAACCAAGGTCCGCGGTGTTGGACGGAACCAAGGTCCGGGGTAACGTTCTGAACCAAGGTCCGGGGTGGCGGTCGGAACCAAGGTCCAGGGTGGCGGTCGGAACCAATGTCCGGCGTGGCGGTCGGAACCAATGACCGAGGTGGCGGTCGGAACCAAGGTCCGGGGTGGCGGTCGGAACCAAGGTCCGGGGTGGCGGTCGGAACCAAGGTCCGGGGTGGCGGTCGGAACCAAGGTCCGGGGTGGTGGTCGGATCCAATGTCCGGGGTGGCGGTCGGAACCAATGTCCGAGGTGGCGGTCGGAACCAAGGTCCGGGGTGGCGGTCGGAACCAAGGTCCGGGGTGGCGGTCGGAACCAAGGTCCGGGGTGGCGGTCGGAACCAAGGTCCGGGGTGGCGGTCGGAAACAAAGTCCGGGGTGGCGGTCGGAACCAAGTTCCGTGGTGGCGGTCGGAACCAATGTCCGGCATGGCGGTCGGAACCAAGGTCCGGGGTGGCGGTCGGAACGAAGGTCCGGGGTGGCGGTCGGAACCAAGGTCCGGGGTGGCGGTCGGAACCAAGGTCCGGGGTGGCGCTCGGAACCAATTTCCGTGGTGGCTGTCGGAACCAATGTCCGGGGTGGCGGTCGGAACCAAGGTCCGGGGTGGCGGTCGGAACCAAGGTCCGGGGTGGCGGTCGGAACCAATTTCTGGGGTGGCGGTCGGAACCAAGGTCCGGAGTGGCGGTCGGAACCAACGTCCGGGGTGGCGGTCGGAACCAAGGTCCAGGGGGGCTTTCGGAACCAAGGACCGGCGTGGCGGTCGGAAACAATGTCAGGTTTGGCGTTCGAACCACCTTCCGTTGAGGCCGTCGGAACCAAGGTCCGGGGTGACAGTCAGAACTAAGGTCCAAGGTGGCGGTCGGAACCTGGGTCCGGGGTGGCGATCGGAACCAATCCGGGGTGGCGGTCGGAACCAAGGTCCGGGGTGGAGGTCGGAACCAAGGTCCGGGGGGGCGGTCGGAACCAAAGTCCGGGGTGGCAGTCGGATCCAAGGTGCGGGGAGGCGGTCGGAACCAAGGCCCGGGCTGGCAGTCGGAACCAAGGTCCGGGGGGTCGGGCGGAACAATGGTCCGGGGGTGCAGTCGGAACCAAGGTCCGGGCTCGCGTTCGGAACCAAGGTCCGGGGTGGCAGTCGGAACCAAGGTCTGGGTTGGCGGTCGGAACCAAGGTCCGAGGTGGCGGTCGGAACCAAGGTCCGGGGTGGTGGTCGGAACCAAGGTCCGGGGTGGTGGTCGGAACCAAGGTCCGGGGTGGCAGTCGGAACCAAGGTCCAGGGTGGCGTTCGGAACCAAGTTACTGGGTGGTGGCCGGAACCATGGGCCGGGGTGGCGGTCGGAAGTAATGTCCGGGGTGGCGGTCGGAAGTAAGGTCAGGGGTGGCGGTCGGAAGTAAGGTCCGGGGTGGCGGTCGGAAGTAAGGTCCGGGGTGGCGGTCGGAATCAAGGTCCGGGGTGGCGGTCGGAAGTAAGGTCCGGGGTGGCGGTCGGAATCAAGGTCCGGGGTGCCGGTCGGAACCAAGGTCCGGGGTGGTGGTCGGAACCAAGGTCCGGGGTGGCGGTCGGAACCAAGGTCCGGGGTGGCGGTCGGAACCAAGGTCCGGGGTGGCGGTCGGAACCAAGGTCTGGGGTGGCGGTCGGAACCAAGGTCCGAGGTGGCGGTCGGCACCAAGGTCCGGGGTGGCGGTCGGAACCAAGGTCCGGCGTGGCGGTCGGAACCAAGGTCCGCGGTGGCGGTCGGAACCAAGGTCCGGGGTGGCGGTTGGAACCAAGGACCGGGGTGGCGGTCGGAACCACGTTCCGGGGTGGCAGTCGGAACCAAGGTCCAGGGTGGCGGTCGGAACCAAGGTCCAGGTGGGCGGACGGAACCAAGGTCCGGGGTGGCGTTCTGAACCAAGGTCCGGGGTGGCGGTCGGAACCAAGGTCCGGGGTGGCGGTCGGAACCAAGGTCCGGGGTGGCGGTCGGAACCAATGTCCGGGGTGGCGGTCGGAACCAATGTCCGAGGTGGCGGTCGGAACCAAGGTCCGGGGTGGCGGTCGGAACCAAGGTCCGGGGTGGCGGTCGGAACCAAGGTCCAGCGTGGCGGTCGGAACCAAAGGCCGGTGTGGCAGTCGGAACCAGGTTCCATGGTGGCGGTCGGAACCAAAGTCCGAGGTGGCGGTCGGAACCAAGGTCCGGGGTGGCGGTCGGAACCAAGGTCCGGGGTGGCGGTCGGAACCAAGTTCCGTGGTGGCGGTCGGAACCAATGTCCGGGGTGGCGGTCGGAACCAAGGTCCGGGGTGGCGGTCGGAACCAAGGTCCGGGGTGGCGGTCGGAACCAACGTCCGGGGTGGCGGTCAGAACCAAGGTCCGGGGTGGCGGTCGGAACCAAGGTCCGGCGTGGCGGTCGGATCCAAGGTCCGGGGTGGCGGTCGGAACCAACGTCCGGTGTGGCGGTTGGAACCAAGGACCGGGGTGGCGGTCGGAACCACGTTCCGGGGTGGCGGTCGGATCCAATGTCCAGGGTGGCGGTCGGAACCAAGGTCCGGGGTGGCGGTAGGAACCAAGGTCCGGGGTGGCGGTCGGAACCAAGGTCCGGGGTGGCGGTCGGAACCAAGGTCCTGGGTGGCGGACGGAACCAAGGTCCGGGGGGGCGTTCGGAACCAAGGTCCGGGGTGGCGGTCGGAAACAATGTCAGGTGTGGCGTTCGAACCACCTTCCGGTGAGGCGGTCGGAACCAAGGTCCGGGGTGACAGTCAGAACTAAGGTCCAAGGTGGCGGTCGGAACCTGGGTCCGGTGTGGCGATCGGAACAAATCCGGGGTGGCGGTCGGAACCAAGGTCCGGGGTGGAGGTCGGAACCAAGGTCCGGGGGGTGGTCGGAAACAAAGTCCGGGGTGGCAGTCGGATCCAAGGTGCGGGGAGGCAGTCGGACCCAAGGCCCGGGCTGGCAGTCGGAACCAAGGTCCGGGGGTGCAGTCGGAACCAAGGTCCGGTCTCGCGTTCGGAACCAAGGTCCGGGGTGGCGGTCGGAACCAAGGTCTGGGTTGGCGGTCGGAACCAAGGTCCGAGGTGGTGGTCGGAACCAAGGTTCGGGGTGGTGGTCGGAACCAAGGTCCGTGGTGGCGGTCGGAACCAAGGTACAGGGTGGCGTTCGGAACCAACTTACTGGGTGGCGGCCGGAACCATGGGCCGGGGTGGCGGTCGGAAGTAAGGTCCGGGGTGGCGGTCGGAAGTAAGGTCAGGGGTGGCGGTCGGAAGTAAGGTCCAGGGTGGCGGTCGGAAGTAAGGTCCAGGGTGGCGGTCGGAATCAAGGTCCGGGGAGGCGGTCGGAAGTAAGGTCCGGGGTGGCGGTCGGAATCAAGGTCCGGGGTGCCGATCGGAACCAAGGTCCGGGGTGGTGGTCGGAACCAAGGTCCGGGGTGGCGGTCGGAACCAAGGTCCGGGGTGGCGGTCGGAACCAAGGTCCGGCATGGCGGTCGGAACCAAGGTCCGGGGTGGCGGTCGGAACCAACGTCCGGGGTGGCTGTTGGAACCAAGGACCGGGGTGGCGGTCGGAACCACGTTCCGGGGTGGCGGTCGGATCCAATGTCCAGAGTGGCGATCGGAACCAAGGTCCGGGGTGGCGGTAGGAACCAAGGTCCGGGGTGGCGGTCGGAACCAAGGTCCGGGGTGGCGGTCGGAACCAAGGTCCGGGGTGGCGGACGGAACCAAGGTCCGGGGGGGCGTTCGGAACCAAGGTCCGGGGTGGCGGTCGGAAACAATGTCAGGTGTGGCGTTCGAACCACCTTCCGGTGAGGCGGTCGGAACCAAGGTCCGGGGTGACAGTCAGAACTAAGGTCCAAGGTGGCGGTCGGAACCTGGGTCCGGTGTGGCGATCGGAACAAATCCGGGGTGGCGGTCGGAACCAAGGTCCGGGGTGGAGGTCGGAACCAAGGTCCGGGGGGTGGGAGGAAACAAAGTCCGGGGTGGCAGTCGGATCCAAGGTGCGGGGAGGCAGTCGGAACCAAGGCCCGGGCTGGCAGTCGGAACCAAGGTCCGGGGGTGCAGTCGGAACCAAGGTCCGGTCTCGCGTTCGGAACCAAGGTCCGGGGTGGCGGTCGGAACCAAGGTCTGGGTTGGCGGTCGGAACCAAGGTCCGAGGTGGCGGTCGGAACCAAGGTTCGGGGTGGTGGTCGGAACCAAGGTCCGTGGTGGCGGTCGGAACCAAGGTACAGGGTGGCGTTCGGAACCAACTTACTGGGTGGCGGCCGGAACCATGGGCCGGGGTGGCGGTCGGAAGTAAGGACCGGGGTGGCGGTCGGAAGTAAGGTCAGGGGTGGCGGTCGGAAGTAAGGTCCAGGGTGGCGGTCGGAAGTAAGGTCCAGGGTGGCGGTCGGAATCAAGGTCCGGGGTGGCGGTCGGAAGTAAGGTCCGGGGTGGCGGTCGGAATCAAGGTCCGGGGTGCCGGTCGGAACCAAGGTCCGGGGTGGTGGTCGGAACGAAGGTCCGGGGTGGCGGTCGGAACCAAGGTCCGGGGTGGCAGTCGGAACCAAGGTCCGGGGTGGCGGTCGGAACCAAGGTCTGGGGTGGCGGTCGGAACCAAGGTCCGAGGTGGCGGTCGGCACCAAGGTCCGGGGTGGCGGTCGGAACCAAGGTCCGGCGTGGCGGTCGGAACCAAGGTCTGCGGTGGCGGTCGGAACCAAGGTCCGGGGTGCCGGTTGGAACCAAGGACCGGGGTGGCGGTCGGAAACACGTTCCGGGGTGGCAGTCGGAACCAAGGTCCAGGGTGGCGGTCGGAACCAAGGTCCAGGTGGGCGGACGGAACCAAGGTCCGGGGTGGCGTTCTGAACCAAGGTCCGGGGTGGCGGTCGGAACCAAGGTCCGGGGTGGCGGTCGGAACCAAGGTCCGGGGTGGCGGTCGGAACCAATGTCCGGGGTGGCGGTCGGAACCAATGTCCGAGGTGGCGGTCGGAACCAAGGTCCGGGGTGGCGGTCGGAACCAAGGTCCGGGGTGGCGGTCGGAACCAAGGTCCAGCGTGGCGGTCGGAACCAAAGTCCGGTGTGGCGGTCGGAACCAGGTTCCATGGTGGCGGTCGGAACCAAAGTCCGGGGTGGCGGTCGGAACCACGGTCCGGGATGACGGTCGGAACCAAGGTCCGGGGTGGCGGTCGGAACCAAGGTCCGGGGTGGCGGTCGGAACCAAGGTCCGGGGTGGCGGTCGGAACAAAGTTCCGTGGTGGCGGTCGGAACCAATGTCCGGGGTGGCGGTCGGAACCAAGGTCCGGGGTGGCGGTGGGAACCAAGGTCCGGCGTGGCGTTTGGAACCAAGGTCCGGGGTGGCGGTCGGAACCAAGGTCCGGGGTGGCGGTAGGAACCAAGGTCCGGGGTGGCGGTCGGAACCAAGGTCCGGGGTGGCGGTCGGAACCAAGGTCCGGGGTGGCGGACGGAACCAAGGTCCGGGGGGGCGTTCGGAACCAAGGTCCGAGGTGGCGGTCGGAAACAATGTCAGGTGTGGCGTTCGAACCACCTTCCGGTGAGGCGGTCGGAACCAAGGTCCGGGGTGACAGTCAGAACTAAGGTCCAAGGTGGCGGTCGGAACCTGGGTCCGGTGTGGCGATCGGAACAAATCCGGGGTGGCGGTCGGAACCAAGGTCCGGGGTGGAGGTCGGAACCAAGGTCCGGGGGGTGGTCGGAAACAAAGTCCGGGGTAGCAGTCGGATCCAAGGTGCGGGGAGGCAGTCGGAACCAAGGCCCGGGCTGGCAGTCGGAACCAAGGTCCGGGGTGGCGGTCGGAAAAAAGGTCCGGGGTGGCGGTCGGAACCAAGGTCTGGGTTGGCGGTCGGAACCAAGGTCCGAGGTGGCGGTCGGAACCAAGGTTCGGGGTGGTGGTCGGAACCAAGGTCCGTGGTGGCGGTCGGAACCAAGGTACAGGGTGGCGTTCGGAACCAACTTACTGGGTGGCGGCCGGAACCATGGGCCGGGGTGGCGGTCGGAAGTAAGGTCCAGGGAGGCGGTCGGAACCAAGGCCCGGGCTGGCAGTCGGAACCAAGGTCCGGGGTGGCGGTCGGAACCAAGGTCTGCGTTGGCGGTCGGAACGAAGGTCCGAGGTGGCGGTCGGAACCAAGGTTCGGGGTGGTGGTCGGAACCAAGGTTCGGGGTGGCGATCGGAACCAAGGTTCAGGGTGGCGTTCGGAACCAAGTTACTGGGTGGCGGCCGGAACCATGGGCCGGGGTGGCGGTCGGAAGTAAGGTCCGGGGTGGCGGTCGGAAGTAAGGTCCGGGGTGGCGGTCGGAAGTAAGGTCCGGGGTGGCGGTCGGAAGAAAGGTCCGGGGTGGCGGTCGGATCCAAGGTCCGGGGTGGCGGTCGGATCCAAGGTTCGGGGAGGCGGTCGGAACCAAGGCCCAGGCTGGCAGTCGGAACCAAGGTCCGGGGGGTCGGGCGGAACAATGGTCCGGGGGTGCAGTCGGAACCAAGGCCTGGGCTCGCGTTCGGAACCAATGTCCGGGGTGGCGGTCGGAACCAAGGTCTGGGTTGGCGGTCGGAACCAAGGTCCGAGGTGGTGGTCGGAACCAAGGTCCGGGGTGGTGGTCGGAACCAAGGTCCGGGGTGGTGGTCGGAACCAAGGTCCGGGGTGGCGGTCGGAACCAAGGTCCAGGGTGGCGTTCGGAAGTAAGGTCAGGGTTGGCGGTCGGAAGTAAGGTCCGGGGTGGCGGTCGGAAGAAAGGTCCGGGGTGGCGGTCGGAATCAAGGTCCAGTGTGGCGGTCGGAATCAAGGTCCGGGGTGGCAGTCGGAACCAAGGTCCGGGGTGGAGGTCGGAACCAAGGTCCGGGGGGGCGGTCGGAACCAAAGTCCGGGGTGGCGCTCGGAACCACGTTCCGGGGTGGCGGTCGGAACCACGGTCCGGGGTGGCGGTCGGAACCAAGGTCCGGGGTGGCGGTCGGAACCAAGGTCCGGGGTGGCGGTCGGATCCAAGGTCCAGGGTGGCGGTTGGAACCAAGGACCGGGGTGGCGCTCGGAACCACGTTCCGGGGTGGCGGTCGGAACCAAGGTCCGGGGGGGCGGACGGATCCAAGGTCCGGGGTGGCGTTCTGAACCAAGGTCCGGGGTGGCGGTCGGAACCAAGGCCCGGGGTGGCGGTCGGAACCAATGTCCGGGGTGGCGGTCGGAACCAATGTCCGAGGTGGCGGTCGGAACCAAGGTCCGGGGTGGCGGTCGGAACCAAGGTCTGCGGTGGCGGTCGGAACCAAGGTCCGGGGTGCCGGTTGGAACCAAGGACCGGGGTGGCGGTCGGAAACACGTTCCGGGGTGGCAGTCGGAACCAAGGTCCAGGGTGGCGGTCGGAACCAAGGTCCAGGTGGGCGGACGGAACCAAGGTCCGGGGTGGCGTTCTGAACCAAGGTCCGGGGTGGCGGTCGGAACCAAGGTCCGGGGTGGCGGTCGGAACCAAGGTCCGGGGTGGCGGTCGGAACCAATGTCCGGGGTGGCGGTCGGAACCAATGTCCGAGGTGGCGGTCGGAACCAAGGTCCGGGGTGGCGGTCGGAACCAAGGTCCGGGGTGGCGGTCGGAACCAAGGTCCAGCGTGGCGGTCGGAACCAAAGTCCGGTGTGGCGGTCGGAACCAGGTTCCATGGTGGCGGTCGGAACCAAAGTCCGGGGTGGCGGTCGGAACCACGGTCCGGGATGACGGTCGGAACCAAGGTCCGGGGTGGCGGTCGGAACCAAGGTCCGGGGTGGCGGTCGGAACCAAGGTCCGGGGTGGCGGTCGGAACAAAGTTCCGTGGTGGCGGTCGGAACCAATGTCCGGGGTGGCGGTCGGAACCAAGGTCCGGGGTGGCGGTGGGAACCAAGGTCCGGCGTGGCGTTTGGAACCAAGGTCCGGGGTGGCGGTCGGAACCAAGGTCCGGGGTGGCGGTAGGAACCAAGGTCCGGGGTGGCGGTCGGAACCAAGGTCCGGGGTGGCGGTCGGAACCAAGGTCCGGGGTGGCGGACGGAACCAAGGTCCGGGGGGGCGTTCGGAACCAAGGTCCGAGGTGGCGGTCGGAAACAATGTCAGGTGTGGCGTTCGAACCACCTTCCGGTGAGGCGGTCGGAACCAAGGTCCGGGGTGACAGTCAGAACTAAGGTCCAAGGTGGCGGTCGGAACCTGGGTCCGGTGTGGCGATCGGAACAAATCCGGGG
The DNA here is from genome assembly GCF_964213995.1 of Mustelus asterias. Taxonomy (NCBI): domain Eukaryota; kingdom Metazoa; phylum Chordata; class Chondrichthyes; order Carcharhiniformes; family Triakidae; genus Mustelus; species Mustelus asterias. Next base: position 33,904 of record NW_027590662.1, read on the forward strand.
TGGCGGTCGGAACCAAGGTCCGGGGTGGAGGTCGGAACCAAGGTCCGGGGGGTGGTCGGAAACAAAGTCCGGGGTAGCAGTCGGATCCAAGGTGCGGGGAGGCAGTCGGAACCAAGGCCCGGGCTGGCAGTCGGAACCAAGGTCCGGGGTGGCGGTCGGAAAAAAGGTCCGGGGTGGCGGTCGGAACCAAGGTCTGGGTTGGCGGTCGGAACCAAGGTCCGAGGTGGCGGTCGGAACCAAGGTTCGGGGTGGTGGTCGGAACCAAGGTCCGTGGTGGCGGTCGGAACCAAGGTACAGGGTGGCGTTCGGAACCAACTTACTGGGTGGCGGCCGGAACCATGGGCCGGGGTGGCGGTCGGAAGTAAGGTCCAGGGAGGCGGTCGGAACCAAGGCCCGGGCTGGCAGTCGGAACCAAGGTCCGGGGTGGCGGTCGGAACCAAGGTCTGCGTTGGCGGTCGGAACGAAGGTCCGAGGTGGCGGTCGGAACCAAGGTTCGGGGTGGTGGTCGGAACCAAGGTTCGGGGTGGCGATCGGAACCAAGGTTCAGGGTGGCGTTCGGAACCAAGTTACTGGGTGGCGGCCGGAACCATGGGCCGGGGTGGCGGTCGGAAGTAAGGTCCGGGGTGGCGGTCGGAATTAAGGTCCGGGGTGGCGGTCGGAAGTAAGGTCCGGGGTGGCGGTCGGAAGAAAGGTCCGGGGTGGCGGTCGGATCCAAGGTCCGGGGTGGCGGTCGGATCCAAGGTTCGGGGAGGCGGTCGGAACCAAGGCCCAGGCTGGCAGTCGGAACCAAGGTCCGGGGGGTCGGGCGGAACAATGGTCCGGGGGTGCAGTCGGAACCAAGGCCTGGGCTCGCGTTCGGAACCAATGTCCGGGGTGGCGGTCGGAACCAAGGTCTGGGTTGGCGGTCGGAACCAAGGTCCGAGGTGGTGGTCGGAACCAAGGTCCGGGGTGGTGGTCGGAACCAAGGTCCGGGGTGGTGGTCGGAACCAAGGTCCGGGGTGGCGGTCGGAACCAAGGTCCAGGGTGGCGTTCGGAAGTAAGGTCAGGGTTGGCGGTCGGAAGTAAGGTCCGGGGTGGCGGTCGGAAGAAAGGTCCGGGGTGGCGGTCGGAATCAAGGTCCAGGGTGGCGGTCGGAATCAAGGTCCGGGGTGGCAGTCGGAACCAAGGTCCGGGGTGGAGGTCGGAACCAAGGTCCGGGGGGGCGGTCGGAACCAAAGTCCGGGGTGGCGCTCGGAACCACGTTCCGGGGTGGCGGTCGGAACCACGGTCCGGGGTGGCGGTCGGAACCAAGGTCCGGGGTGGCGGTCGGATCCAAGGTCCAGGGTGGCGGTTGGAACCAAGGACCGGGGTGGCGCTCGGAACCACGTTCCGGGGTGGCGGTCGGAACCAAGGTCCGGGGGGGCGGACGGATCCAAGGTCCGGGGTGGCGTTCTGAACCAAGGTCCGGGGTGGCGGTCGGAACCAAGGCCCGGGGTGGCGGTCGGAACCAATGTCCGGGGTGGCGGTCGGAACCAATGTCCGAGGTGGCGGTCGGAACCAAGGTCCGGGGTGGCGGTCGGAACCAAGTTCCGGGGTGGTGGTCGGAACCAAGGTCCGGGGTGGCGGTCGGAACCAAGGTCCGGGGTGGCGGTCGGAACCAAGGTCCGGAGTGGCGGTCGGAACCAACGTCCGGGGTGGCGGTCGGAACCAAGGTCCGGGGTGGAGGTCGGAACCTGGGTCCGGGGTGGCGATCGGAACCATTCCGGGGTGGCGGTCGGAACCAAGGTCCGGGGTGGAGGTCGGAACCAAGGTCCGGGGGGGCGGTCGGAACCAAAGTCCGGGGTGGCAGTCGGATCCAAGGTGCGGGGAGGCGGTCGGAACCAAGGCCCGGGCTGGCAGTCGGAACCAAGGTCCGGGGGGTCGAGCGGAACAATGGTCCGGGGGTGCAGTCGGAACCAAGGTCCGGGCTCGCATTCGGAACCAAGTTACGGGGTGGCGGTCGGAACCAAGGGCCGGGGTGGCGCGCGGAATCAAGGTCCGGGGTGGCGGTCGGACCCAAGGTCCGGGGTGGTGGTCGGAACTAAGGTCCGGGTTGGCGGTCGAAACAAAGGTCCCGGGTCGTGGGCGGAACCATGGTCCGGGGTGGCGGTCGGAAACAAGGTCCGGGGTGGCGGTCGGAAGTAAGGTCCGGGGTGGCGGTCGGAACCAAGGTCCGGGGTGGTGGTCGGAACCAAGGTCCGAGGTGGCGGTCGGAACCAAGGTCCGGGGTGGCGGTCGGAACAAAGGTCCGGGGTCGTGGGCGGAACCATGGTCCGGTGTGGCGGTCGGAAACAAGGTCCGGGGTGGCGGTCGGAAGTAAGGTCCGGGGTGGCGGTCGGAACCAAGGTCCGGAGTGGTGGTCGGAACCAAGGTCCGAGGTGGCGGTCGGAACCAAGGTCCGGGGTGGCAGTCGGATCCAAGGTCCGGGGTGGCGGTTGGAACCAAGGTCCAAGGTGGCGGTCGGAACCAAGGTCCGGGGTGGCGGTCGGATCCAAGGTCCAGGGTGGCGGTTGGAACCAAGGTCCAAGGTGGCGGTCGGAACCAAGGTCCGGGGTGGCGGTCGGATCCAAGGTCCAGGGTGGCGGTTGGAACCAAGGACCGGGGTGGCGCTCGGAACCACGTTCCGGGGTGGCGGTCGGAACCAAGGTCCGGGGTGGCGGTCGGAACCAAGGTCCGGGGGGGCGGACGGATCCAAGGTCCGGGGTGGCGGTCGGAACCAAGGTCCGGGGTGGCGGTCGGAACCAAGGTCCGGGGTGGCGGTCGGAACCAATGTCCGGGGTGGCGGTCGGAAACAATGTCCGAGGTGGCGGTCGGAACCAAGGTCCGGGTTGGCGGTCGGAACCAAGTTCCGGGGTGGTGGTCGGAACCAAGGTCCGGGGTGGCGGTCGGAACCAAGGTCCGGGGTGGTGGTCGGATCCAATGTCCGGGGTGGCGGTCGGAACCAATGTCCGAGGTGGCGGTCGGAACCAAGGTCCGGGGTGGAGGTCGGAACCTGGGTCCGGGGTGGCGATCGGAACCATTCCGGGGTGGCGGTCGGAACCAAGGTCCGGGGTGGAGGTCGGAACCAAGGTCCGGGGGGGCGGTCGGAACCAAAGTCCGGGGTGGCAGTCGGATCCAAGGTGCGGGGAGGCGGTCGGAACCAAGGCCCGGGCTGGCAGTCGGAACCAAGGTCCGGGGGGTCGAGCGGAACAATGGTCCGGGGGTGCAGTCGGAACCAAGGTCCGGGCTCGCATTCGGAACCAAGTTACGGGGTGGCGGTCGGAACGAAGGGCCGGGGTGGCGCGCGGAATCAAGGTCCGGGGTGGCGGTCGGACCCAAGGTCCGGGGTGGTGGTCGGAACTAAGGTCCGGGTTGGCGGTCGAAACAAAGGTCCCGGGTCGTGGGCGGAAACATGGTCCGGGGTGGCGGTCGGAAACAAGGTCCGGGGTGGCGGTCGGAAGTAAGGTCCGGGGTGGCGGTCGGAACCAAGGTCCGGGGTGGTGGTCGGAACCAAGGTCCGAGGTGGCGGTCGGAACCAAGGTCCGGGGTGGCGGTCGGAACAAAGGTCCGGGGTCGTGGGCGGAACCATGGTCCGGTGTGGCGGTCGGAAACAAGGTCCGGGGTGGCGGTCGGAAGTAAGGTCCGGGGTGGCGGTCGGAACCAAGGTCCGGGGTGGTGGTCGGAACCAAGGTCCGAGGTGGCGGTCGGAACCAAGGTCCGGGGTGGCAGTCGGATCCAAGGTCCGGGGTGGCGGTTGGAACCAAGGTCCAAGGTGGCGGTCGGAACCAAGGTCCGGGGTGGCGGTCGGATCCAAGGTCCAGGGTGGCGGTTGGAACCAAGGTCCAAGGTGGCGGTCGGAACCAAGGTCCGGGGTGGCGGTCGGATCCAAGGTCCAGGGTGGCGGTTGGAACCAAGGACCGGGGTGGCGCTCGGAACCACGTTCCGGGGTGGCGGTCGGAACCAAGGTCCGGGGTGGCGGTCGGAACCAAGGTCCGGGGGGGCGGACGGATCCAAGGTCCGGGGTGGCGGTCGGAACCAAGGTCCGGGGTGGCGGTCGGAACCAAGGTCCGGGGTGGCGGTCGGAACCAATGTCCGGGGTGGCGGTCGGAAACAATGTCCGAGGTGGCGGTCGGAACCAAGGTCCGGGTTGGCGGTCGGAACCAAGTTCCGGGGTGGTGGTCGGAACCAAGGTCCGGGGTGGCGGTCGGAACCAAGGTCCGGGGTGGTGGTCGGATCCAATGTCCGGGGTGGCGGTCGGAACCAATGTCCGAGGTGGCGGTCGGAACCAAGGTCCGGGGTGGCGGTCGGAACCAAGGTCCGGGGTGGCGGTCGGAACCAATTTCCGGGGTGGCGGTCGGAACCAAGGTCCGGTGTGGCGGTCGGAACCAACGTCAGGGGTGGCGGTCGGAACCAAGGTCCGGGGTGGTGGTCGGAACCAAGGTCCGGGTTGGCGGTCGAAACAAAGGTCCCGGGTCGTGGGCGGAACCATGGTCCGGGGTGGCGGTCGGAAACAAGGTCCGGGGTGGCGGTCGGAAGTAAGGTCCGGGGTGGCGGTCGGAACCAAGGTCCGGGGTGGTGGTCGGAACCAAGGTCCGAGGTGGCGGTCGGAACCAAGGTCCGGGGTGGCGGTCGGAACAAAGGTGCGGGGTCGTGGGCGGAACCATGGTCCGGTGTGGCGGTCGGAAACAAGGTCCGGGGTGGCGGTCGGAAGTAAGGTCCGGGGTGGCGGTCGGAATCAAGGTCCGGGGTGCCGGTCGGAACCAAGGTCCGAGGTGGCGGTCGGAACCAAGGTCCGGGGTGGCAGTCGGATCCAAGGTCCGGGGTGGCGGTTGGAACCAAGGTCCAAGGTGGCGGTCGGAACCAAGGTCCGGGGTGGCGGTCGGATCCAAGGTCCAGGGTGGCGGTTGGAACCAAGGACCGGGGTGGCGCTCGGAACCACGTTCCGGGGTGGCGGTCGGAACCAAGGTCCGGGGGGGCGGACGGATACAAGGTCCGGGGTGGCGTTCTGAACCAAGGTCCGGGGTGGCGGTCGGAACCAAGGTCCGGGGTGGCGGTCGGAACCAATGTCCGGGGTGGCGGTCGGAAACAATGTCCGAGGTGGCGGTCGGAACCAAGGTCCGGGGTGGCGGTCGGAACCAAGTTCCGGGGTGGTGGTCGGAACCAAGGTCCGGGGTGGCGGTCGGAACCAAGGTCCGGGGTGGTGGTCGGATCCAATGTCCGGTGTGGCGGTCGGAACCAATGTCCGAGGTGGCGGTCGGAACCAAGTTCCGGGGTGGCGGTCGGAACCAAGGTCCGGGGTGGCGGTCGAAACCAAGGTCCGGGGTGGCGGTCGGAACCAATTTCCGGGGTGGCGGTCGGAACCAAGGTCCGGTGTGGCGGTCGGAACCAACGTCAGGGGTGGCGGTCGGAACCAAGGTCCGGGGGGGCGTTCGGAACCAAGGTCCGGGGTGGCGGTCTGAAACAATGTCAGGTTTGGCATTCGAACCACCTTCCGTTGAGGCAGTCGGAACCAAGGTCCGGGGTGACAGTCAGAACTAATGTCCAAGGTGGCGGTCGGAACCTGGGTCCGGGGTGGCGATCGGAACGAATCCGGGGTGGCGGTCGGAACAAAGGTCCGGGGTGGAGATCGGAACCAAGGTCCAGGGGGGCGGTCGGAACCAATGTCCGGGGTGGCAGTCGGATCCAAGGTGCGGGGAGGCGGTCGGAACCAAGGCCCGGGCTGGCAGTCGGAACCAAGGTCCGGGGGGTCGGGCGGAACCATGGTCCGGGGGTGCAGTCGGAACCAAGGTCCGGGCTCGCGTTCGGAACCAAGGCCCGGGGTGGCGGTCGGAACCAAGGTCTGGGTTGGCGGTCGGAACCAAGGTCCGAGGTGGCGGTCGGAACCAAGGTCCGGGGCGGTGGTCGGAACCAAGGTCCGGGGTGGCGGTCGGAACCAAGGTCCAGGGTGGCGTTCGGAACCAAGTTACTGGGTGGCGGCCGGAACCATGGGCCGGGGTGGCGGTCGGAAGTAAGGTCCGGGGTGGCGGTCGGAAGTAAGGTCCGGGGTGGCGGTCGGAAGTAAGGTCCGGGGTGGCGGTCGGAATCAAGGTCCGGGGTGGCAGTCGGAATCAAGGTCCGGGGTGGAGGTCGGAACCAAGGTCCGGGGGGGCGGTCGGAACCAAAGTCCGGGGTGGCGCTCGGAACCACGTTCCAGGGGTGGCGGTCGGAACCACGGTCCGGGGTGGCGGTCGGAACCAAGGTCCGGGGTGGCGGTCGGATCCAAGGTCCAGGGTGGCGGTTGGAACCAAGGTCCGGGGGGGCGGTCGGAACCAAAGTCCGGGGTGGCGCTCGGAACCACGTTCCGGGGTGGCGGTCGGATCCAAGGTCCAGGGTGGCGGTTGGAACCAAGGTCCGGGGGGGCGGTCGGAACCAAAGTCTGGGTTGGCAGTCGGATCCAAGGTGCGGGGAGGCGGTCGGAACCAAGGCCCGGGCTGGCAGTCGGAACCAAGGTCCGGGGTGTCGGGCGGAACAATGGTCCGGGGGTGCAGTCGGAACCAAGGTCCGGGCTCGCGTTCGGAACCAAGGTCCGGGGTGGCAGTCGGAACAAAGGTCTGGGTTGGCGGTCGGAACCAAGGTCCGAGGTGGCGGTCGGAACCAAGGTCCGGGGTGGTGGTCGGAACCAAGGTCCGGTGTGGCAGTCGGAACCAAGGTCCAGGGTGGCGTTCGGAACCAAGTTACTGGGTGGCGGCCGGAACCATGGGCCGGGGTGGCGGTCGGAAGTAAGGTCCGGGGTGGCGGTCGGAAGTAAGGTCAGGGGTGGCGGTCGGAAGTAAGGTCCGGGGTGGCGGTCGGAAGTAAGGTCCGGGGTGGCGGTCGGAATCAAGGTCCGGGGTGGCGGTCGGAAGTAAGGTCCGGGGTGGCGGTCGGAATCAAGGTCCGGGGTGCCGGTCGGAACCAAGGTCCGGGGTGGTGGTCGGAACCAAGGTCCGGGGTGGCGGTCGGAACCAAGGTCCGGGGTGGCGGTCGGAACCAAGGTCCGGGGTGGCGGTCGGAACCAAGGTCTGGGGTGGCGGTCGGAACCAAGGTCCGAGGTGGCGGTCGGCACCAAGGTCCGGGGTGGCGGTCGGAACCAAGGTCCGGCGTGGCAGTCGGAACCAAGGTCCGGGGTGGTGGTCGGAACCAAGGTCCGAGGTGGCGGTCGGAACCAAGGTCCGGGGTGGCGGTCGGAACAAAGGTCCGGGGTCGTGGGCGGAACCATGGTCCGGTGTGGCGGTCGGAAACAAGGTCCGGGGGGGCGTTCGGAACCAAGGTCCGGGGTGGCGGTCTGAAACAATGTCAGGTTTGGCATTCGAACCACCTTCCGTTGAGGCAGTCGGAACCAAGGTCCGGGGTGACAGTCAGAACTAAGGTCCAAGGTGGCGGTCGGAACCTGGGTCCGGGGTGGCGATCGGAACGAATCCGGGGTGGCGGTCGGAACAAAGGTCCGGGGTGGAGATCGGAACCAAGGTCCAGGGGGGCGGTCGGAACCAATGTCCGGGGTGGCAGTCGGCTCCAAGGTGCGGGGAGGCGGTCGGAACCAAGGCCCGGGCTGGCAGTCGGAACCAAGGTCCGGGGGGTCGGGCGGAACCATGGTCCGGGGGTGCAGTCGGAACCAAGGTCCGGGCTCGCGTTCGGAACCAAGGCCCGGGGTGGCGGTCGGAACCAAGGTCTGGGTTGGCGGTCGGAACCAAGGTCCGAGGTGGCGGTCGGAACCAAGGTCCGGGGCGGTGGTCGGAACCAAGGTCCGGGGTGGCGGTCGGAACCAAGGTCCAGGGTGGCGTTCGGAACCAAGTTACTGGGTGGCGGCCGGAACCATGGGCCGGGGTGGCGGTCGGAAGTAAGGTCCGGGGTGGCGGTCGGAAGTAAGGTCCGGGGTGGCGGTCGGAAGTAAGGTCCGGGGTGGCGGTCGGAATCAAGGTCCGGGGTGGCAGTCGGAATCAAGGTCCGGGGTGGAGGTCGGAACCAAGGTCCGGGGGGGCGGTCGGAACCAAAGTCCGGGGTGGCGCTCGGAACCACGTTCCGGGGTGGCGGTCGGAACCACGGTCCGGGGTGGCGGTCGGAACCAAGGTCCGGGGTGGCGGTCGGATCCAAGGTTCAGGGTGGCGGTTGGAACCAAGGTCCGGGGGGGCGGTCGGAACCAAAGTCCGGGGTGGCGCTCGGAACCACGTTCCGGGGTGGCGGTCGGATCCAAGGTCCAGGGTGGCGGTTGGAACCAAGGTCCGGGGGGGCGGTCGGAACCAAAGTCTGGGTTGGCAGTCGGATCCAAGGTGCGGGGAGGCGGTCGGAACCAAGGCCCGGGCTGGCAGTCGGAACCAAGGTCCGGGGTGTCGGGCGGAACAATGGTCCGGGGGTGCAGTCGGAACCAAGGTCCGGGCTCGCGTTCGGAACCAAGGTCCGGGGTGGCAGTCGGAACAAAGGTCTGGGTTGGCGGTCGGAACCAAGGTCCGAGGTGGCGGTCGGAACCAAGGTCCGGGGTGGTGGTCGGAACCAAGGTCCGGTGTGGCAGTCGGAACCAAGGTCCAGGGTGGCGTTCGGAACCAAGTTACTGGGTGGCGGCCGGAACCATGGGCCGGGGTGGCGGTCGGAAGTAAGGTCCGGGGTGGCGGTCGGAAGTAAGGTCAGGGGTGGCGGTCGGAAGTAAGGTCCGGGGTGGCGGTCGGAAGTAAGGTCCGGGGTGGCGGTCGGAATCAAGGTCCGGGGTGGCGGTCGGAAGTAAGGTCCGGGGTGGCGGTCGGAATCAAGGTCCGGGGTGCCGGTCGGAACCAAGGTCCGGGGTGGTGGTCGGAACCAAGGTCCGGGGTGGCGGTCGGAACCAAGGTCCGGGGTGGCGGTCGGAACCAAGGTCCGGGGTGGCGGTCGGAACCAAGGTCTGGGGTGGCGGTCGGAACCAAGGTCCGAGGTGGCGGTCGGCACCAAGGTCCGGGGTGGCGGTCGGAACCAAGGTCCGGCGTGGCAGTCGGAACCAAGGTCCGGGCTGTTGGTCGGAACCAAGGTCCGAGGTGGCGGTCGGAAGCAAGGTCCGGGGTGGCGGTCGGAACAAAGGTCCGGGGTCGTGGGCGGAACCATGGTCCGGTGTGGCGGTCGGAAACAAGGTCCGGGGTGGCGGTCGGAAGTAAGGTCCGGGGTGGCGGTCGGAACCAAGGTCCGGGGTGGTGGTCGGAACCAAGGTCCGAGGTGGCGGTCGGAACCAAGGTCCGGGGTGGCAGTCGGATCCAAGGTCCGGGGTGGCGGTTGGAACCAAGGTCCAAGGTGGCGGTCGGAACCAAGGTCCGGGGTGGCGGTCGGATCCAAGGTCCAGGGTGGCGGTTGGAACCAAGGTCCAAGGTGGCGGTCGGAACCAAGGTCCGGGGTGGCGGTCGGATCCAAGGTCCAGGGTGGCGGTTGGAACCAAGGACCGGGGTGGCGCTCGGAACCACGTTCCGGGGTGGCGGTCGGAACCAAGGTCCGGGGTGGCGGTCGGAACCAAGGTCCGGGGGGGCGGACGGATCCAAGGTCCGGGGTGGCGGTCGGAACCAAGGTCCGGGGTGGCGGTCGGAACCAAGGTCCGGGGTGGCGGTCGGAACCAATGTCCGGGGTGGCGGTCGGAAACAATGTCCGAGGTGGCGGTCGGAACCAAGGTCCGGGGTGGCGGTCGGAACCAAGTTCCGGGGTGGTGGTCGGAACCAAGGTCCGGGGTGGCGGTCGGAACCAAGGTCCGGGGTGGTGGTCGGATCCAATGTCCGGGGTGGCGGTCGGAACCAATGTCCGAGGTGGCGGTCGGAACCAAGGTCCGGGGTGTCGGTCGGAACCAAGGTCCGGGGTGGCGGTCGGAACCAAGGTCCGGGGTGGCGGTCGGAACCAATTTCCGGGGTGGCGGTCGGAACCAAGGTCCGGTGTGGCGGTCGGAACCAACGTCAGGGGTGGCGGTCGGAACCAAGGTCCGGGGTGGTGTTCGGAACCAAGGTCCGGGTTGGCGGTCGAAACAAAGGTCCCGGGTCGTGGGCGGAACCATGGTCCGGGGTGGCGGTCGGAAACAAGGTCCGGGGTGGCGGTCGGAAGTAAGGTCCGGGGTGGCGGTCGGAACCAAGGTCCGGGGTGGTGGTCGGAACCAAGGTCCGAGGTGGCGGTCGGAACCAAGGTCCGGGGTGGCGGTCGGAACAAAGGTCCGGGGTCGTGGGCGGAACCATGGTCCGGTGTGGCGGTCGGAAACAAGGTCCGGGGTGGCGGTCGGAAGTAAGGTCCGGGGTGGCGGTCGGAATCAAGGTCCGGGGTGCCGGTCGGAACCAAGGTCCGAGGTGGCGGTCGGAACCAAGGTCCGGGGTGGCAGTCGGATCCAAGGTCCGGGGTGGCGGTTGGAACCAAGGTCCAAGGTGGCGGTCGGAACCAAGGTCCGGGGTGGCGGTCGGATCCAAGGTCCAGGGTGGCGGTTGGAACCAAGGACCGGGGTGGCGCTCGGAACCACGTTCCGGGGTGGCGGTCGGAACCAAGGTCCGGGGTGGCGGTCGGAACCAAGGTCCGGGGTGGCAGTCGGATCCAAGGTCCGGGGTGGCGGTTGGAACCAAGGTCCAAGGTGGCGGTCGGAACCAAGGTCCGGGGTGGCGGTCGGATCCAAGGTCCAGGGTGGCGGTTGGAACCAAGGTCCAAGGTGGCGGTCGGAACCAAGGTCCGGGGTGGCGGTCGGATCCAAGGTCCAGGGTGGCGGTTGGAACCAAGGACCGGGGTGGCGCTCGGAACCACGTTCCGGGGTGGCGGTCGGAACCAAGGTCCGGGGTGGCGGTCGGAACCAAGGTCCGGGGGGGCGGACGGATCCAAGGTCCGGGGTGGCGGTCGGAACCAAGGTCCGGGGTGGCGGTCGGAACCAAGGTCCGGGGTGGCGGTCGGAACCAATGTCCGGGGTGGCGGTCGGAAACAATGTCCGAGGTGGCGGTCGGAACCAAGGTCCGGGGTGGCGGTCGGAACCAAGTTCCGGGGTGGTGGTCGGAACCAAGGTCCGGGGTGGCGGTCGGAACCAAGGTCCGGGGTGGTGGTCGGATCCAATGTCCGGGGTGGCGGTCGGAACCAATGTCCGAGGTGGCGGTCGGAACCAAGGTCCGGGGTGTCGGTCGGAACCAAGGTCCGGGGTGGCGGTCGGAACCAAGGTCCGGGGTGGCGGTCGGAACCAATTTCCGGGGTGGCGGTCGGAACCAAGGTCCGGTGTGGCGGTCGGAACCAACGTCAGGGGTGGCGGTCGGAACCAAGGTCCGGGGTGGTGTTCGGAACCAAGGTCCGGGTTGGCGGTCGAAACAAAGGTCCCGGGTCGTGGGCGGAACCATGGTCCGGGGTGGCGGTCGGAAACAAGGTCCGGGGTGGCGGTCGGAAGTAAGGTCCGGGGTGGCGGTCGGAACCAAGGTCCGGGGTGGTGGTCGGAACCAAGGTCCGAGGTGGCGGTCGGAACCAAGGTCCGGGGTGGCGGTCGGAACAAAGGTCCGGGGTCGTGGGCGGAACCATGGTCCGGTGTGGCGGTCGGAAACAAGGTCCGGGGTGGCGGTCGGAAGTAAGGTCCGGGGTGGCGGTCGGAATCAAGGTCCGGGGTGCCGGTCGGAACCAAGGTCCGAGGTGGCGGTCGGAACCAAGGTCCGGGGTGGCAGTCGGATCCAAGGTCCGGGGTGGCGGTTGGAACCAAGGTCCAAGGTGGCGGTCGGAACCAAGGTCCGGGGTGGCGGTCGGATCCAAGGTCCAGGGTGGCGGTTGGAACCAAGGACCGGGGTGGCGCTCGGAACCACGTTCCGGGGTGGCGGTCGGAACCAAGGTCCGGGGTGGCGGTCGGAACCAAGGTCCGGGGGGGCGGACGGATCCAAGGTCCGGGGTGGCGTTCTGAACCAAGGTCCGGGGTGGCGGTCGGAACCAAGGTCCGGGGTGGCGGTCGGAACCAATGTCCGGGGTGGCGGTCGGAAACAATGTCCGAGGTGGCGGTCGGAACCAAGGTCCGGGGTGGCGGTCGGAACCAAGTTCCGGGGTGGTGGTCGGAACCAAGGTCCGGGGTGGCGGTCGGAACCAAGGTCCGGGGTGGTGGTCGGATCCAATGTCCGGGGTGGCGGTCGGAACCAATGTCCGAGGTGGCGGTCGGAACCAAGGTCCGGGGTGGCGGTCGGAACCAAGGTCCGGGGTGGCGGTCGGAACCAAGGTCCGGGGTGGCGGTCGGAACCAATTTCCGGGGTGGCGGTCGGAACCAAGGTCCGGTGTGGCGGTCGGAACCAACGTCAGGGGTGGCGGTCGGAACCAAGGTCCGGGGGGGCGTTCGGAACCAAGGTCCGGGGTGGCGGTCTGAAACAATGTCAGGTTTGGCATTCGAACCACCTTCCGTTGAGGCAGTCGGAACCAAGGTCCGGGGTGACAGTCAGAACTAAGGTCCAAGGTGGCGGTCGGAACCTGGGTCCGGGGTGGCGATCGGAACGAATCCGGGGTGGCGGTCGGAACAAAGGTCCGGGGTGGAGATCGGAACCAAGGTCCAGGGGGGCGGTCGGAACCAATGTCCGGGGTGGCAGTCGGATCCAAGGTGCGGGGAGGCGGTCGGAACCAAGGCCCGGGCTGGCAGTCGGAACCAAGGTCCGGGGGGTCGGGCGGAACCATGGTCCGGGGGCGCAGTCGGAACCAAGGTCCGGGCTCGCGTTCGGAACCAAGGCCCGGGGTGGCGGTCGGAACCAAGGTCTGGGTTGGCGGTCGGAACCAAGGTCCGAGGTGGCGGTCGGAACCAAGGTCCGGGGCGGTGGTCGGAACCAAGGTCCGGGGTGGCGGTCGGAACCAAGGTCCAGGGTGGCGTTCGGAACCAAGTTACTGGGTGGCGGCCGGAACCATGGGCCGGGGTGGCGGTCGGAAGTAAGGTCCGGGGTGGCGGTCGGAAGTAAGGTCCGGGGTGGCGGTCGGAAGTAAGGTCCGGGGTGGCGGTCGGAGTCAAGGTCCGGGGTGGCAGTCGGAATCAAGGTCCGGGGTGGAGGTCGGAACCAAGGTCCGGGGGGGCGGTCGGAACCAAAGTCCGGGGTGGCGCTCGGAACCACGTTCCGGGGTGGCGGTCGGAACCACGGTCCGGGGTGGCGGTCGGAACCAAGGTCCGGGGTGGCGGTCGGATCCAAGGTCCAGGGTGGCGGTTGGAACCAAGGTCCGGGGGGGCGGTCGGAACCAAAGTCCGGGGTGGCGCTCGGAACCACGTTCCGGGGTGGCGGTCGGATCCAAGGTCCAGGGTGGCGGTTGGAACCAAGGTCCGGGGGGGCGGTCGGAACCAAAGTCTGGGTTGGCAGTCGGATCCAAGGTGCGGGGAGGCGGTCGGAACCAAGGCCCGGGCTGGCAGTCGGAACCAAGGTCCGGGGTGTCGGGCGGAACAATGGTCCGGGGGTGCAGTCGGAACCAAGGTCCGGGCTCGCGTTCGGAACCAAGGTCCGGGGTGGCAGTCGGAACAAAGGTCTGGGTTGGCGGTCGGAACCAAGGTCCGAGGTGGCGGTCGGAACCAAGGTCCGGGGTGGTGGTCGGAACCAAGGTCCGGTGTGGCAGTCGGAACCAAGGTCCAGGGTGGCGTTCGGAACCAAGTTACTGGGTGGCGGCCGGAACAATGGGCCGGGGTGGCGGTCGGAAGTAAGGTCCGGGGTGGCGGTCGGAAGTAAGGTCAGGGGTGGCGGTCGGAAGTAAGGTCCGGGGTGGCGGTCGGAAGTAAGGTCCGGGGTGGCGGTCGGAATCAAGGTCCGGGGTGGCGGTCGGAAGTAAGGTCCGGGGTGGCGGTCGGAATCAAGGTCCGGGGTGCCGGTCGGAACCAAGGTCCGGGGTGGTGGTCGGAACCAAGGTCCGGGGTGGCGGTCGGAACCATGGTCCGGGGTGGCGGTCGGAACCAAGGTCCGGGGTGGCGGTCGGAACCAAGGTCTGGGGTGGCGGTCGGAACCAAGGTCCGAGGTGGCGGTCGGCACCAAGGTCCGGGGTGGCGGTCGGAACCAAGGTCCGGCGTGGCAGTCGGAACCAAGGTCCGCGGTGGCGGTCGGAACCAAGGTCCGGGGTGGCGGTTGGAACCAAGGACCGGGGTGGCGGTCGGAACCACGTTCCGGGGTGGCAGTCGGAACCAAGGTCCAGGGTGGCGGTCGGAACCAAGGTCCAGGTGGGCGGACGGAACCAAGGTCCGGGGTGGCGATCTGAACCAAGGTCCGGGGTGGCGGTCGGAACCAAGGTCCGGGGTGGCGGTCGGAACCAAGGTCCGGGGTGGCGGTCGGAACCAAGGTCCGGGGTGGCGGTCGGATCCAAGGTCCAGGGTGGCGGTTGGAACCAAGGTCCGGGGGGGCGGTCGGAACCAAAGTCCGGGGTGGCGCTCGGAACCACGTTCCGGGGTGGCGGTCGGATCCAAGGTCCAGGGTGGCGGTTGGAACCAAGGTCCGGGGGGGCGGTCGGAACCAAAGTCTGGGTTGGCAGTCGGATCCAAGGTGCGGGGAGGCGGTCGGAACCAAGGCCCGGGCTGGCAGTCGGAACCAAGGTCCGGGGTGTCGGGCGGAACAATGGTCCGGGGGTGCAGTCGGAACCAAGGTCCGGGCTCGCGTTCGGAACCAAGGTCCGGGGTGGCAGTCGGAACAAAGGTCTGGGTTGGCGGTCGGAACCAAGGTCCGAGGTGGCGGTCGGAACCAAGGTCCGGGGTGGTGGTCGGAACCAAGGTCCGGTGTGGCAGTCGGAACCAAGGTCCAGGGTGGCGTTCGGAACCAAGTTACTGGGTGGCGGCCGGAACAATGGGCCGGGGTGGCGGTCGGAAGTAAGGTCCGGGGTGGCGGTCGGAAGTAAGGTCAGGGGTGGCGGTCGGAAGTAAGGTCCGGGGTGGCGGTCGGAAGTAAGGTCCGGGGTGGCGGTCGGAATCAAGGTCCGGGGTGGCGGTCGGAAGTAAGGTCCGGGGTGGCGGTCGGAATCAAGGTCCGGGGTGCCGGTCGGAACCAAGGTCCGGGGTGGTGGTCGGAACCAAGGTCCGGGGTGGCGGTCGGAACCATGGTCCGGGGTGGCGGTCGGAACCAAGGTCCGGGGTGGCGGTCGGAACCAAGGTCTGGGGTGGCGGTCGGAACCAAGGTCCGAGGTGGCGGTCGGCACCAAGGTCCGGGGTGGCGGTCGGAACCAAGGTCCGGCGTGGCAGTCGGAACCAAGGTCCGCGGTGGCGGTCGGAACCAAGGTCCGGGGTGGCGGTTGGAACCAAGGACCGGGGTGGCGGTCGGAACCACGTTCCGGGGTGGCAGTCGGAACCAAGGTCCAGGGTGGCGGTCGGAACCAAGGTCCAGGTGGGCGGACGGAACCAAGGTCCGGGGTGGCGATCTGAACCAAGGTCCGGGGTGGCGGTCGGAACCAAGGTCCGGGGTGGCGGTCGGAACCAAGGTCCGGGGTGGCGGTCGGAACCAATGTCCGGGGTGGCGGTCGGAACCAATGTCCGAGGTGGCGGTCGGAACCAAGGTCCGGGGTGGCGGTCGGAACCAAGGTCCGGGGTGGCGGTCGGAACCAAGGTCCAGCGTGGCGGTCGGAACCAAAGTCCGGTGTGGCGGTCGGAACCAGGTTCCATGGTGGCGGTCGGAACCAAAGTCCGGGGTGGCGGTCGGAACCACGGTCCGGGGTGACGGTCGGAACCAAGGTCCGGGGTGGCGGTCGGAACCAAGGTCCGGGGTGGCGTTCTGAACCAAGGTCCGGGGTGGCGGTCGGAACCAAGGTCCGGGGTGGCGGTCGGAACCAAGGTCCGGGGTGGCGGTCGGAACCAATGTCCGGGGTGGCGGTCGGAACCAATGTCCGAGGTGGCGGTCGGAACCAAGGTCCGGGGTGGCGGTCGGAACCAAGGTCCGGGGTGGCGGTCGGAACCAAGGTCCAGCATGGCGGTCGGAACCAAAGTCCGGTGTGGCGGTCGGAACCAGGTTCCATGGTGGCGGTCGGAACCAAAGTCCGGGGTGGCGGTCGGAACCACGGTCCGGGGTGACGGTCGGAACCAAGGTCCGGGGTGGCGGTCGGAACCAAGGTCCGGGGTGGCGGTCGGAACCTAGGTCCGGGGTGGCGGTCGGAACCAAGTTCCGTGGTGGCGGTCGGAACCAATGTCCGGGGTGGCGGTCGGAACCAAGGTCCGGGGTGGCGGTCGGAACCAAGGTCCGGGGTGGCGGTCGGAACCAACGTGCGGGGTGGCGGTCAGAACCAAGGTCCGGGGTGGCGGTCGGAACCAAGGTCCGGCGTGGCGGTCAGATCCAAGGTCCGGTGTGGCGGTCGGAACCAACGTCCGGTGTGGCGGTTGGAACCAAGGACCGGGGTGGCGGTCGGAACCACGTTCCGGGGTGGCGGTCGGATCCAATGTCCAGGGTGGCGGTCGGAACCAAGGTCCGGGGTGGCGGTAGGAACCAAGGTCCGGGGTGGCGGTCGGAACCAAGGTCCGGGGTGGCGGTCGGAACCAAGGTCCGGGGTGGCGGACGGAACCAAGGTCCGGGGGGGCGTTCGGAACCAAGGTCCGGGGTGGCGGTCGGAAACAATGTCAGGTGTGGCGTTCGAACCACCTTCCGGTGAGGCGGTCGGAACCAAGGTCCGGGGTGACAGTCAGAACTAAGGTCCAAGGTGGCGGTCGGAACCTGGGTCCGGTGTGGCGATCGGAACAAATCCGGGGTGGCGGTCGGAACCAAGGTCCGGGGTGGAGGTCGGAACCAAGGTCCGGGGGGTGGTCGGAAACAAAGTCCGGGGTGGCTTTCGGATCCAAGGTGCGGGGAGGCAGTCGGAACCAAGGCCCGGGCTGGCAGTCGGAACCAAGGTCCGAGGGGTCGGGCGGAACCATGGTCCGGGGGTGCAGTCGGAACCAAGGTCCGGTCTCGCGTTCGGAACCAAGGTCCGGGGTGGCGGTCGGAACCAAGGTCTGGGTTGGCGGTCGGAACCAAGGTCCGAGGTGGCGGTCGGAACCAAGGTTCGGGGTGGTGGTCGGAACCAAGGTCCGTGGTGGCGGTCGGAACCAAGGTACAGGGTGGCGTTAGGAACCAACTTACTGGGTGGCGGCCGGAACCATGGGCAGGGGTGGCGGTCGGAAGTAAGGTCCGGGGTGGCGGTCGGAAGTAAGGTCAGGGGTGGCGGTCGGAAGTAAGGTCCAGGGTGGCGGTCGGAAGTAAGGTCCGGGGTGGCGGTCGGAATCAAGGTCCGGGGTGGCGGTCGGAAGTAAGGTCCGGGGTGGCGGTCGGAATCAAGGTCCGGGGTGCCGGTCGGAACCAAGGTCCGGGGTGGTGGTCGGAACCAAGGTCCGGGGTGGCGGTCGGAACCAAGGTCCGGGGTGGCGGTCGGAACCAAGGTCCGGGGTGGCGGTCGGAACCAAGCTCTGGGGTGGCGGTCGGAACCAAGGTCCGAGGTGGCGGTCGGCACCAAGGTCCGGGGTGGCGGTCGGAACCAAGGTCCGGCGTGGCGGTCGGAACCAAGGTCCGCGGTGGCGGTCGGAACCAAGGTCCGGGGTGGCGGTTGGAACCAAGGACCGGGGTGGCGGTCGGAACCACGTTCCGGGGTGGCAGTCGGAACCAAGGTCCAGGGTGGCGGTCGGAACCATGGTCCAGGTGGGCGGACGGAACCAAGGTCCGGGGTGGCGTTCTGAACCAAGGTCCGGGGTGGCGGTCGGAACCAAGGTCCGGGGTGGCGGTCAGAACCAAGGTCCGGGGTGGCGGTCGGAACCAATGTCCGGGGTGGCGGTCGGGAACCAATGTCCGAGGTGGCGGTCGGAACCAAGGTCCGGGGTGGCGGTCGGAACCAAGGTCCGGGGTGGCGGTCGGAACCAAGGTCCAGCGTGGCGGTCGGAACCAAGGTCCAGCGTGGCGGTCGGAACCAAAGTCCGGTGTGGCGGTCGGAACAAGGTTCCATGGTGGCGGTCGGAACCAAAGTCCGGGGTGGCGGTCGGAACCACGGTCCGGGGTGACGGTCGGAACCAAGGTCCGGGGTGGCGGTCGGAACCAAGGTCCGGGGTGGCGGTCGGAACCTAGGTCCGGCGTGGCGGTCGGAACCAAGTTCCGTGGTGGCGGTCGGAACCAATGTCCGGGGTGGCGGTCGGAACCAAGGTCCGGGGTGGCGGTCGGAACCAAGGTCCGGCGTGGCGGTCGGAACCAACGTCCGGGGTTGCGGTCGGAACCAACGTCCGGTGTGGCGGTTGGAACCAAGGACCGGGGTGGCGGTCGGAACCACGTTCCGGGGTGGCGTTCGGATCCAATGTCCAGGGTGGCGGTCGGAACCAAGGTCCGGGGTGGCGGTAGGAACCAAGGTCCGGGGTGGCGGTCGGAACCAAGGTCCGGGGTGGCGGTCGGAACCAAGGTCCGGGGTGGCGGACGGAACCAAGGTCCGTGGGGGCGTTCGGAACCAAGGTCCGGGGTGGCGGTCGGAACCAAGGTCCGGGGTGGCGGTCGGAACCAAGGTCCAGCGTGGCGGTCGGAACCAAAGTCCGGTGTGGCGGTCGGAACCAGGTTCCATGGTGGCGGTCGGAACCAAAGTCCGGGGTGGCGGTCGGAACCACGGTCCGGGGTGACGGTCGGAACCAAGGTCCGGGGTGGCGGTCGGAACCAAGGTCCGGGGTGGCGGTCGGAACCAAGGTCCGGGGTGGCGGTCGGAACCAAGTTCCGTGGTGGCGGTCGGAACCAATGTCCGGGGTGGCGGTCGGAACCAAGGTCCGGGGTGGCGGTCGGAACCAAGGTCCGGGGTGGCGGTCGGAACCAACGTGCGGGGTGGCGGTCAGAACCAAGGTCCGGGGTGGCGGTCGGAACCAAGGTCCGGCGTGGCGGTCGGATCCAAGGTCCGGGGTGGCGGTCGGAACCAACGTCCGGTGTGCCGGTTGGAACCAAGGACCGGGGTGGCGGTCGGAACCACGTTCCGGGGTGGCGGTCGGATCCAATGTCCAGGGTGGCGGTCGGAACCAAGGTCCGGGGTGGCGGTAGGAACCAAGGTCCGGGGTCGCGGTCGGAACCAAGGTCCGGGGTGGCGGTCGGAACCAAAGTCCGGGGTGGCGGGAAGAACCAAGGTCCGGGGGGGCGTTCGGAACCAAGGTCCGGGGTGGCGGTCGGAAACAATGTCAGGTGTGGCGTTCGAACCACCTTCCGGTGAGGCGGTCGGAACCAAGGTCCGGGGTGACAGTCAGAACTAAGGTCCAAGGTGGCGGTCGGAACCTGGGTCCGGTGTGGCGATCGGAACAAATCCGGGGTGGCGGTCGGAACCAAGGTCCGGGGTGGAGGTCGGAACCAAGGTCCGGGGGGTGGTCGGAAACAAAGTCCGGGGTGGCTTTCGGATCCAAGGTGCGGGGAGGCAGTCGGAACCAAGGCCCGGGCTGGCAGTCGGAACCAAGGTCCGAGGGGTCGGGCGGAACCATGGTCCGGGGGTGCAGTCGGAACCAAGGTCCGGTCTCGCGTTCGGAACCAAGGTCCGGGGTGGCGGTCGGAACCAAGGTCTGGGTTGGCGGTCGGAACCAAGGTCCGAGGTGGCGGTCGGAACCAAGGTTCGGGGTGGTGGTCGGAACCAAGGTCCGTGGTGGCGGTCGGAACCAAGGTACAGGGTGGCATTAGGAACCAACTTACTGGGTGGCGGCCGGAACCATGGGCCGGGGTGGCGGTCGGAAGTAAGGTCCGGGGTGGCGGTCGGAAGTAAGGTCAGGGGTGGCGGTCGGAAGTAAGGTCCAGGGTGGCGGTCGGAAGTAAGGTCCGGGGTGGCGGTCGGAATCAAGGTCCGGGGTGGCGGTCGGAAGTAAGGTCCGGGGTGGCGGTCGGAATCAAGGTCCGGGGTGCCGGTCGGAACCAAGGTCCGGGGTGGTGGTCGGAACCAAGGTCCGGGGTGGCGGTCGGAACCAAGGTCCGGGGTGGTGGTCGGAACCAAGGTCCGGGGTGGCGGTCGGAACCAAGCTCCGGGGTGGCGGTCGGAACCAAGGTCCGAGGTGGCGGTCGGCACCAAGGTCCGGGGTGGCGGTCGGAACCAAGGTCCGGCGTGGCGGTCGGAACCAAGGTCCGCGGTGGCGGTCGGAACCAAGGTCCGGGGTGGCGGTTGGAACCAAGGACCGGGGTGGCGGTCGGAACCACGTTCCGGGGTGGCAGTCGGAACCAAGGTCCAGGGTGGCGGTCGGAACCATGGTCCAGGTGGGCGGACGGAACCAAGGTCCGGGGTGGCGTTCTGAACCAAGGTCCGGGGTGGCGGTCGGAACCAAGGTCCGGGGTGGCGGTCAGAACCAAGGTCCGGGGTGGCGGTCGGAACCAATGTCCGGGGTGGCGGTCGGGAACCAATGTCCGAGGTGGCGGTCGGAACCAAGGTCCGGGGTGGCGGTCGGAACCAAGGTCCGGGGTGGCGGTCGGAACCAAGGTCCAGCGTGGCGGTCGGAACCAAGGTCCAGCGTGGCGGTCGGAACCAAAGTCCGGTGTGGCGGTCGGAACAAGGTTCCATGGTGGCGGTCGGAACCAAAGTCCGGGGTGGCGGTCGGAACCACGGTCCGGGGTGACGGTCGGAACCAAGGTCCGGGGTGGCGGTCGGAACCAAGGTCCGGGGTGGCGGTCGGAACCTAGGTCCGGCGTGGCGGTCGGAACCAAGTTCCGTGGTGGCGGTCGGAACCAATGTCCGGGGTGGCGGTCGGAACCAAGGTCCGGGGTGGCGGTCGGAACCAAGGTCCGGCGTGGCGGTCGGAACCAACGTCCGGGGTGGCGGTCGGAACCAACGTCCGGTGTGGCGGTTGGAACCAAGGACCGGGGTGGCGGTCGGAACCACGTTCCGGGGTGGCGTTCGGATCCAATGTCCAGGGTGGCGGTCGGAACCAAGGTCCGGGGTGGCGGTAGGAACCAAGGTCCGGGGTGGCGGTCGGAACCAAGGTCCGGGGTGGCGGTCGGAACCAAGGTCCGGGGTGGCGGACGGAACCAAGGTCCGTGGGGGCGTTCGGAACCAAGGTCCGGGGTGGCGGTCGGAACCAAGGTCCGGGGTGGCGGTCGGAACCAAGGTCCAGCGTGGCGGTCGGAACCAAAGTCCGGTGTGGCGGTCGGAACCAGGTTCCATGGTGGCGGTCGGAACCAAAGTCCGGGGTGGCGGTCGGAACCACGGTCCGGGGTGACGGTCGGAACCAAGGTCCGGGGTGGCGGTCGGAACCAAGGTCCGGGGTGGCGGTCGGAACCAAGGTCCGGGGTGGCGGTCGGAACCAAGTTCCGTGGTGGCGGTCGGAACCAATGTCCGGGGTGGCGGTCGGAACCAAGGTCCGGGGTGGCGGTCGGAACCAAGGTCCGGGGTGGCGGTCGGAACCAACGTGCCGGGTGGCGGTCAGAACCAAGGTCCGGGGTGGCGGTCGGAACCAAGGTCCGGCGTGGCGGTCGGATCCAAGGTCCGGGGTGGCGGTCGGAACCAACGTCCGGTGTGGCGGTTGGAACCAAGGACCGGGGTGGCGGTCGGAACCACGTTCCGGGGTGGCGGTCGGATCCAATGTCCAGGGTGGCGGTCGGAACCAAGGTCCGGGGTGGCGGTAGGAACCAAGGTCCGGGGTCGCGGTCGGAACCAAGGTCCGGGGTGGCGGTCGGAACCAAGGTCCGGGGTGGCGGGAAGAACCAAGGTCCGGGGGGGCGTTCGGAACCAAGGTCCGGGGTGGCGGTCGGAAACAATGTCAGGTGTGGCGTTCGAACCACCTTCCGGTGAGGCGGTCGGAACCAAGGTCCGGGGTGACAGTCAGAACTAAGGTCCAAGGTGGCGGTCGGAACCTGGGTCCGGTGTGGCGATCGGAACAAATCCGGGGTGGCGGTCGGAACCAAGGTCCGGGGTGGAGGTCGGAACCAAGGTCCGGGGGGTGGTCGGAAACAAAGTCCGGGGTGGCTTTCGGATCCAAGGTGCGGGGAGGCAGTCGGAACCAAGGCCCGGGCTGGCAGTCGGAACCAAGGTCCGAGGGGTCGGGCGGAACCATGGTCCGGGGGTGCAGTCGGAACCAAGGTCCGGTCTCGCGTTCGGAACCAAGGTCCGGGGTGGCGGTCGGAACCAAGGTCTGGGTTGGCGGTCGGAACCAAGGTCCGAGGTGGCGGTCGGAACCAAGGTTCGGGGTGGTGGTCGGAACCAAGGTCCGTGGTGGCGGTCGGAACCAAGGTACAGGGTGGCATTAGGAACCAACTTACTGGGTGGCGGCCGGAACCATGGGCCGGGGTGGCGGTCGGAAGTAAGGTCCGGGGTGGCGGTCGGAAGTAAGGTCAGGGGTGGCGGTCGGAAGTAAGGTCCAGGGTGGCGGTCGGAAGTAAGGTCCGGGGTGGCGGTCGGAATCAAGGTCCGGGGTGGCGGTCGGAAGTAAGGTCCGGGGTGGCGGTCGGAATCAAGGTCCGGGGTGCCGGTCGGAACCAAGGTCCGGGGTGGTGGTCGGAACCAAGGTCCGGGGTGGCGGTCGGAACCAAGGTCCGGGGTGGTGGTCGGAACCAAGGTCCGGGGTGGCGGTCGGAACCAAGCTCCGGGGTGGCGGTCGGAACCAAGGTCCGAGGTGGCGGTCGGCACCAAGGTCCGGGGTGGCGGTCGGAACCAAGGTCCGGCGTGGCGGTCGGAACCAAGGTCCGCGGTGGCGGTCGGAACCAAGGTCCGGGGTGGCGGTTGGAACCAAGGACCGGGGTGGCGGTCGGAACCACGTTCCGGGGTGGCAGTCGGAACCAAGGTCCAGGGTGGCGGTCGGAACCATGGTCCAGGTGGGCGGACGGAACCAAGGTCCGGGGTGGCGTTCTGAACCAAGGTCCGGGGTGGCGGTCGGAACCAAGGTCCGGGGTGGCGGTCAGAACCAAGGTCCGGGGTGGCGGTCGGAACCAATGTCCGGGGTGGCGGTCGGGAACCAATGTCCGAGGTGGCGGTCGGAACCAAGGTCCGGGGTGGCGGTCGGAACCAAGGTCCGGGGTGGCGGTCGGAACCAAGGTCCAGCGTGGCGGTCGGAACCAAGGTCCAGCGTGGCGGTCGGAACCAAAGTCCGGTGTGGCGGTCGGAACAAGGTTCCATGGTGGCGGTCGGAACCAAAGTCCGGGGTGGCGGTCGGAACCACGGTCCGGGGTGACGGTCGGAACCAAGGTCCGGGGTGGCGGTCGGAACCAAGGTCCGGGGTGGCGGTCGGAACCTAGGTCCGGCGTGGCGGTCGGAACCAAGTTCCGTGGTGGCGGTCGGAACCAATGTCCGGGGTGGCGGTCGGAACCAAGGTCCGGGGTGGCGGTCGGAACCAAGGTCCGGCGTGGCGGTCGGAACCAACGTCCGGGGTGGCGGTCGGAACCAACGTCCGGTGTGGCGGTTGGAACCAAGGACCGGGGTGGCGGTCGGAACCACGTTCCGGGGTGGCGTTCGGATCCAATGTCCAGGGTGGCGGTCGGAACCAAGGTCCGGGGTGGCGGTAGGAACCAAGGTCCGGGGTGGCGGTCGGAACCAAGGTCCGGGGTGGCGGTCGGAACCAAGGTCCGGGGTGGCGGACGGAACC
This sequence comes from Mustelus asterias, assembly GCF_964213995.1. Lineage (NCBI taxonomy): Eukaryota > Metazoa > Chordata > Chondrichthyes > Carcharhiniformes > Triakidae > Mustelus > Mustelus asterias. The sequence continues at coordinate 57,296 of NW_027590662.1, forward strand.
AAGGTCCGTGGGGGCGTTCGGAACCAAGGTCCGGGGTGGCGGTCGGAACCAAGGTCCGGGGTGGCGGTCGGAACCAAGGTCCAGCGTGGCGGTCGGAACCAAAGTCCGGTGTGGCGGTCGGAACCAGGTTCCATGGTGGCGGTCGGAACCAAAGTCCGGGGTGGCGGTCGGAACCACGGTCCGGGGTGACGGTCGGAACCAAGGTCCGGGGTGGCGGTCGGAACCAAGGTCCGGGGTGGCGGTCGGAACCAAGGTCCGGGGTGGCGGTCGGAACCAAGTTCCGTGGTGGCGGTCGGAACCAATGTCCGGGGTGGCGGTCGGAACCAAGGTCCGGGGTGGCGGTCGGAACCAAGGTCCGGGGTGGCGGTCGGAACCAACGTGCCGGGTGGCGGTCAGAACCAAGGTCCGGGGTGGCGGTCGGAACCAAGGTCCGGCGTGGCGGTCGGATCCAAGGTCCGGGGTGGCGGTCGGAACCAACGTCCGGTGTGGCGGTTGGAACCAAGGACCGGGGTGGCGGTCGGAACCACGTTCCGGGGTGGCGGTCGGATCCAATGTCCAGGGTGGCGGTCGGAACCAAGGTCCGGGGTGGCGGTAGGAACCAAGGTCCGGGGTCGCGGTCGGAACCAAGGTCCGGGGTGGCGGTCGGAACCAAGGTCCGGGGTGGCGGGAAGAACCAAGGTCCGGGGGGGCGTTCGGAACCAAGGTCCGGGGTGGCGGTCGGAAACAATGTCAGGTGTGGCGTTCGAACCACCTTCCGGTGAGGCGGTCGGAACCAAGGTCCGGGGTGACAGTCAGAACTAAGGTCCAAGGTGGCGGTCGGAACCTGGGTCCGGTGTGGCGATCGGAACAAATCCGGGGTGGCGGTCGGAACCAAGGTCCGGGGTGGAGGTCGGAACCAAGGTCCGGGGGGTGGTCGGAAACAAAGTCCGGGGTGGCTTTCGGATCCAAGGTGCGGGGAGGCAGTCGGAACCAAGGCCCGGGCTGGCAGTCGGAACCAAGGTCCGAGGGGTCGGGCGGAACCATGGTCCGGGGGTGCAGTCGGAACCAAGGTCCGGTCTCGCGTTCGGAACCAAGGTCCGGGGTGGCGGTCGGAACCAAGGTCTGGGTTGGCGGTCGGAACCAAGGTCCGAGGTGGCGGTCGGAACCAAGGTTCGGGGTGGTGGTCGGAACCAAGGTCCGTGGTGGCGGTCGGAACCAAGGTACAGGGTGGCATTAGGAACCAACTTACTGGGTGGCGGCCGGAACCATGGGCCGGGGTGGCGGTCGGAAGTAAGGTCCGGGGTGGCGGTCGGAAGTAAGGTCAGGGGTGGCGGTCGGAAGTAAGGTCCAGGGTGGCGGTCGGAAGTAAGGTCCGGGGTGGCGGTCGGAATCAAGGTCCGGGGTGGCGGTCGGAAGTAAGGTCCGGGGTGGCGGTCGGAATCAAGGTCCGGGGTGCCGGTCGGAACCAAGGTCCGGGGTGGTGGTCGGAACCAAGGTCCGGGGTGGCGGTCGGAACCAAGGTCCGGGGTGGCGGTCGGAACCAAGGTCCGGGGTGGCGGTCGGAACCAAGCTCCGGGGTGGCGGTCGGAACCAAGGTCCGAGGTGGCGGTCGGCACCAAGGTCCGGGGTGGCGGTCGGAACCAAGGTCCGGCGTGGCGGTCGGAACCAAGGTCCGCGGTGGCGGTCGGAACCAAGGTCCGGGGTGGCGGTTGGAACCAAGGACCGGGGTGGCGGTCGGAACCACGTTCCGGGGTGGCAGTCGGAACCAAGGTCCAGGGTGGCGGTCGGAACCATGGTCCAGGTGGGCGGACGGAACCAAGGTCCGGGGTGGCGTTCGGAACCAAGGTCCGGGGTGGCGGTCGGAACCAAGGTCCAGGGTGGCGGCCGGAACCAAGGTCCGGGGTGGCGGTCGGAACCAATGTCCGGGGTGGCGGTCGGAACCAATGTCCGAGGTGGCGGTCGGAACCAAGGTCCGGGGTGGCGGTCGGAACCAAGGTCCGGGGTGGCGGTCGGAACCAAGGTCCAGCGTGGCGGTCGGAACCAAAGTCCGGTGTGGCGGTCGGAACCAGGTTCCATGGTGGCGGTCGGAACCAAAGTCCGGGGTGGCGGTCGGAACCACGGTCCGGGGTGACGGTCGGAACCAAGGTCCGGGGTGGCGGTCGGAACCAAGGTCCGGGGTGGCGGTCGGAACCTAGGTCCGGCGTGGCGGTCGGAACCAAGTTCCGTGGTGGCGGTCGGAACCAATGTCCGGGGTGGCGGTCGGAACCAAGGTCCGGGGTGGCGGTCGGAACCAAGGTCCGGCGTGGCGGTCGGAACCAACGTCCGGGGTGGCGGTCGGAACCAACGTCCGGTGTGGCGGTTGGAACCAAGGTCCGGGGGGGCGTTCGGAACCAAGGTCCGGGGTGGCGGTCGGAAACAATGTCAGGTGTGGCGTTCGAACCACCTTCTGGTGAGTCGGTCGGAACCAAGGTCCGGGGTGACAGTCAGAACTAAGGTCCAAGGTGGCGGTCGGAACCTGGGTCCGGTGTGGCGATCGGAACAAATCCGGGGTGGCGGTCGGAACCAAGGTCCGGGGTGGAGGTCGGAACCAAGGTCCGGGGGGTGGTCGGAAACAAAGTCCGGGGTGGCAGTCGGATCCAAGGTGCGGCGAGGCAGTCGGAACCAAGGCCCGGGCTGGCAGTCGGAACCAAGGTCCGGGGGGTCGGGCGGAACCATGGTCCGGGGGTGCAGTCGGAAACAAGGTCCGGTCTCGCGTTCGGAACCAAGGTCCGGGGTGGCGGTCGGAACCAAGGTCTGGGTTGGCGGTCGGAACCAAGGTCCGAGGTGGCGGTCGGAACCAAGGTTCGGGGTGGTGGTCGGAACCAAGGTCCGTGGTGGCGGTCGGAACCAAGGTACAGGGTGGCGTTCGGAACCAACTTACTGGGTGGCGGCCGGAACTATGGGCCGGGGTGGCGGTCGGAAGTAAGTTCCGGGGAGGCGGTCGGAACCAAGGCCCGGGCTGGCAGTCGGAACCAAGGTCCGGGGGGTCGGGCGGAACCATGGTCCGGGGGTGCAGTCGGAACCAAGGTCCGGTCTCGCGTTCGGAACCAAGGTCCGGGGTGGCGGTCGGAACCTGGGTCTGGGTTGGCGGTCGGAACGAAGGTCCGAGGTGGCGGTCGGAACCAAGGTTCGGGGTGGTGGTCGGAACCAAGGTTCGGGGTGGCGGTCGGAACCAAGGTTCAGGGTGGCGTTCGGAACCAAGTTACTGGGTGGCGGCCGGAACCATGGTCCGGGGTGGCGGTCGGAAGTAAGGTCCGGGGTGGCGGTCGGAAGTAAGGTCCGGGGTGGCGGTCGGAAGTAAGGTCCGGGGTGGCGGTCGGATCCAAGGTCCGGGGTGGCGGTCGGATCCAAGGTGCGGGGAGGCGGTCGGAACCAAGGCCCGGGCTGGCAGTCGGAACCAAGGTCCGGGGGGTCGGGCGGAACAATGGTCCGGGGGTGCAGTCGGAACCAAGATCTGGGCTCGCGTTCGGAACCAAGGTCCGGGGTGGCGGTCGGAACCAAGGTCTGGGTTGGCGGTCGGAACCAAGGTCCGAGGTGGCGGTCGGAACCAAGGTCCAGGGTCGTGGTCGGAACCAAGGTCCGGGGTGGAGGTCGGAACCAAGGTCCGGGGTGGCGGTCGGAACCAAGGTCCAGGGTGGCGTTCGGAACCAAGTTACTGGGTGGCGGCCGGAACCATGGGCCGGGGTGGCGGTCGGAAGTAAGGTCCGGGGTGGCGGTCGGAAGTAAGGTCCGGGGTGCCGGTCGGAACCAAGGTCCGGGGTGGTGGTCAGAACCAAGGTCCGGGGTGGCGGTCGGAACCAAGGTCCGGGGTGGCGGTCGGAACCAAGGTCCGGGGTGGCGGTCGGAACCAAGGTCTGGGGTGGCGGTCGGAACCAAGGTCCGAGGTGGCGGTCGGAACCAAGGTCCGGGGTGGCGGTCGGAACCAAGGTCCGGTGTGGCGATCGGAAGAAATCCGGGATGGCGGTCGGAACCAAGGTCCGGGGTGGAGGTCGGAACCAAGGTCCGGGGGGTGGTCGGAAACAAAGTCCGGGGTGGCAGTCGGATCCAAGGTGCGGGGAGGCAGTCGGAACCAAGGCCCGGGCTGGCAGTCGGAACCAAGGTCCGCGGGGTCGGGCGGAACCATGGTCCGGGGGTGCAGTCGGAACCAAGGTCCGGTCTCGCGTTCGGAACCAAGGTCCGGGGTGGCGGTCGGAACCAAGGTCTGGGTTGGCGGTCGGAACCAAGGTCCGAGGTGGCGGTCGGAACCAAGGTTCGGGGTGGTGGTCGGAACCAAGGTCCGTGGTGGCGGTCGGAACCAAGGTACAGGGTGGCGTTCGGAACCAACTTACTGGGTGGCGGCCGGAACCATGGGCCGGGGTGGCGGTCGGAAGTAAGTTCCGGGGAGGCGGTCGGAACCAAGGCCCGGGCTGGCAGTCGGAACCAAGGTCCGGGGGGTCGGGCGGAACCATGGTCCGGGGGTGCAGTCGGAACCACGGTCCGGTCTCGCTTTCGGAACCAAGGTCCGGGGTGGCGGTCGGAACCAAGGTCTGGGTTGGCGGTCGGAACGAAGGTCCGAGGTGGCGGTCGGAACCAAGGTTCGGGGTGGTGGTCGGAACCAAGGTTCGGGGTGGCTGTCGGAACCAAGGTTCAGGGTGGCGTTCGGAACCAAGTTACTGGGTGGCGGCCGGAACCATGGTCCGGGGTGGCGGTCGGAAGTAAGGTCCGGGGTGGCGGTCGGAAGTAAGGTCCGGGGTGGCGGTCGGAAGTAAGGTCCGGGGTGGCGGTCGGATCCAAGGTCCGGGGTGGCAGTCGGATCCAAGGTGCGGGGAGGCGGTCGGAACCAAGGCCCGGGCTGGCAGTCGGAACCAAGGTCCGGGGTTCGGGCGGAACAATGGTCCGGGGGTGCAGTCGGAACCAAGGTCTGGGCTCGCGTTCGGAACCAAGGTCCGGGGTGGCGGTCGGAACCAAGGTCTGGGTTGGCGGTCAGAACCAAGGTCCGAGGTGGCGGTCGGAACCAAGGTCCGGGGTGGTGGTCGGAACCAAGGTCCGGGGTGGTGGTCGGAACCAAGGTCCGGGGTGGCGGTCGGAACCAAGGTCCAGGGTGGCGTTCGGAACCAAGTTACTGGGTGGCGGCCGGAACCATGGGCCGGGGTGGCGGTCGGAAGTAAGGTCCGGGGTGCCGGTCGGAAGTAAGGTCAGGGGTGGCGGTCGGAAGTAAGGACCGGGGTGGCGGTCGGAAGTAAGGTCCGGGGTGGCGGTCGGAATCAAGGTCCGGGGTGCCGGTCGGAACCAAGGTCCGGGGTGGTGGTCAGAACCAATGTCCGGGGTGGCGGTCGGAACCAAGGTCCGGGGTGGCGGTCGGAACCAAGGTCCGGGGTGGCGGTCGGAACCAAGGTCTGGGGTGGCGGTCGGAACCAAGGTCCGAGGTGGCGGTCGGAACCAAGGTCCGGGGTGGCGGTCGGACCAAGGTCCGGGGTGGCGGTCGGAACCAAGGTCCGGGGTGGCGGTCGGAACCAATGTCCGGGGTGGCGGTCGGAACCAATGTCCGAGGTGGCGGTCGGAACCAAGGTCCGAGGTGGCGGTCGGAACCAAGGTCCGGGGTGGCGGTCGGAACCAAGGTCCAGCGTGGCGGTCGGAACCAAAGTCCGGTGTGGCGGTCGGAAACAGGTTCCATGGTGGCGGTCGGAACCAAAGTCCGGGGTGGCGGTCGGAACCAAGGTCTGGGTTGGCGGTCGGAACCAAGGTCCGAGGTGGCGGTCGGAACCAAGGTTCGGGGTGGTGGTCGGAACCAAGGTCCGTGGTGGCGGTCGGAACCAAGGTACAGGGTGGCGTTCGGAACCAACTTACTGGGTGGCGGCCGGAACCATGGGCCGGGGTGGCGGTCGGAAGTAAGTTCCGGGGAGGCGGTCGGAACCAAGGCCCGGGCTGGCAGTCGGAACCAAGGTCCGGGGGGTCGGGCGGAACCATGGTCCGGGGGTGCAGTCGGAACCAAGGTCCGGTCTCGCGTTCGGAACCAAGGTCCGGGGTGGCGGTCGGAACCAAGGTCTGGGTTGGCGGTCGGAACGAAGGTCCGAGGTGGCGGTCGGAACCAAGGTTCGGGGTGGTGGTCGGAACCAAGGTTCGGGGTGGCTGTCGGAACCAAGGTTCAGGGTGGCGTTCGGAACCAAGTTACTGGGTGGCGGCCGGAACCATGGTCCGGGGTGGCGGTCGGAAGTAAGGTCCGGGGTGGCGGTCGGAAGTAAGGTCCGGGGTGGCGGTCGGAAGTAAGGTCCGGGGTGGCGGTCGGATCCAAGGTCCGGGGTGGCAGTCGGATCCAAGGTGCGGGGAGGCGGTCGGAACCAAGGCCCGGGCTGGCAGTCGGAACCAAGGTCCGGGGTTCGGGCGGAACAATGGTCCGGGGGTGCAGTCGGAACCAAGGTCTGGGCTCGTGTTCGGAACCAAGGTCCGGGGTGGCGGTCGGAACCAAGGTCTGGGTTGGCGGTCAGAACCAAGGTCCGAGGTGGCGTTCGGAACCAAGGTCCGGGGTGGTGGTCGGAACCAAGGTCCGGGGTGGTGGTCGGAACCAAGGTCCGGGGTGGCGGTCGGAACCAAGGTCCAGGGTGGCGTTCGGAACCAAGTTACTGGGTGGCGGCCGGAACCATGGGCCGGGGTGGCGGTCGGAAGTAAGGTCCGGGGTGGCGGTCGGAAGTAAGGTCAGGGGTGGCGGTCGGAAGTAAGGACCGGGGTGGCGGTCGGAAGTAAGGTCCGGGGTGGCGGTCGGAATCAAGGTCCGGGGTGCCGGTCGGAACCAAGGTCCGGGGTGGTGGTCAGAACCAATGTCCGGGGTGGCGGTCGGAACCAAGGTCCGGGGTGGCGGTCGGAACCAAGGTCCGGGGTGGCGGTCGGAACCAAGGTCTGGGGTGGCGGTCAGAACCAAGGTCCGAGGTGGCGGTCGGAACCAAGGTCCGGGGTGGCGGTCGGAACCAAGGTCCGGGGTGGCGGTCGGAACCAAGGTCCGGGGTGGCGGTCGGAACCAATGTCCGTGGTGGCGGTCGGAACCAATGTCCGAGGTGGCGGTCGGAACCAAGGTCCGAGGTGGCGGTCGGAACCAAGGTCCGGGGTGGCGGTCGGAACCAAGGTCCAGCGTGGCGGTCGGAACCAAAGTCCGGTGTGGCGGTCGGAAACAGGTTCCATGGTGGCGGTCGGAACCAAAGTCCGGGGTGGCGGTCGGAACCACGCTCCGGGGTGACGGTCGGAACCAAGGTCCGGGGTGGCGGTCGGAACCAAAGTCCGGTGTGGCGGTCGGAACCAGGTTCCATGGTGGCGGTCGGAACCAAAGTCCGGGGTGGCGGTCGGAACCACGGTCCGGGGTGACGGTCGGAACCAAGGTCCGGGGTGGCGGTCGGAACCAAGTTCCGTGGTGGTGGTCGGAACCAATGTCCGGGGTGGCGGTCGGAACCAAGGTCCGGGGTGGCGGTCGGAACCAAGGTCCGGAGTGGCGGTCGGAACCAACGTCCGGGGTGGCGGTCAGAACCAAGGTCCGGGGTGGCGGTCGGAACCAAGGTCCGGCGTGGCGGTCGGAACCAAGGTCCGGGGTGGCGGTCGGAACCAACGTCCGGGGTGGCGGTTGGAACCGAGGACCGGGGTGGCGGTCGGAACCACGTTCCGGGGTGGCGGTCGGATCCAATGTCCAGGGTGGCGATCGGAACCAAGGTCCGGGGTGGCGGTAGGAACCAAGGTCCGGGGTGGCGGTCGGAACCAAGGTCCGGGGTGGCGGTCGGAACCAAGGTCCGGGGTGGCGGACGGAACCAAGGTCCGGGGGGGCGTTCGGAACCAAGGTCCGGGGTGGCGGTCGGAAACAATGTCAGGTGTGGCGTTCGAACCACCTTCCGGTGAGGCGGTCGGAACCAAGGTCCGGGGTGACAGTCAGAAATAAGGTCCAACGTGGCGGTCGGAACCTGGGTCCGGTGTGGCGATCGGAACAAATCCGGGGTGGCGGTCGGAACCAAGGTCCGGGGTGGAGGTCGGAACGAAGGTCCGGGGGGTGGTCGGAAACAAAGTCCGGGGTGGCAGTCGGATCCAAGGTGCGGCGAGGCAGTCGGAACCAAGGCCCGGGCTGGCAGTCGGAACCAAGGTCCGGGGGGTCGGGCGGAACCATGGTCCGGGGGTGCAGTCGGAACCAAAGTCCGGTCTCGCGTTCGGAACCAAGGTCCGGGGTGGCGGTCGGAACCAAGGTCTGGGTTGGCGGTCGGAACCAAGGTCCGAGGTGGCGGTCGGAACCAAGGTTTGGGGTGGTGGTCGGAACCAAGGTCCGGGGTGGCGGTCGGAACCAAGGTCCAGGGTGGCGTTCGGAACCAAGGTCCGGGGGGTCGGGCGGAACAATGGTCCGGGGGTGCAGTCGGAACCAAGGTCTGGGCTCGCGTTCGGAACCAAGGTCCGGGGTGGCGGTCGGAACCAAGGTCTGGGTTGGCGGTCGGAACCAAGGTCCGAGGTGGCGGTCGGAACCAAGGTCTGGGGTGGCGGTCGGAACCAAAGTCCGGTGTGGCGGTCGGAACCAGGTTCCATGGTGGCGGTCGGAACCAAAGTCCGGGGTGGCGGTCGGAACCACGGTCCGGGGTGACGGTCGGAACCAAGGTCCGGGGTGGCGGTCGGAACCAAGGTCCGGGGTGGCGTTCTGAACCAAGGTCCGGGGTGGCGGTCGGAACCAAGGTCCGGGGTGGCGGTCGGAACCAAGGTCCGGGGTGGCGGTCGGAACCAATGTCCGGGGTGGCGGTCGGAACCAATGTCCGAGGTGGCGGTCGGAACCAAGGTCCGGGGTGGCGGTCGGAACCAAGGTCCGGGGTGGCGGTCGGAACCAAGGTCCAGCGTGGCGGTCGGAACCAAAGTCCGGTGTGGCGGTCGGAACCAGGTTCCATGGTGGCGGTCGTAACCAAAGTCCGGGGTGGCGGTCGGAACCACGGTCCGGGGTGACGGTCGGAACCAAGGTCCGGGGTGGCGGTCGGAACCAAGGTCCGGGGTGGCGGTCGGAACCTAGGTCCGGGGTGGCGGTCGGAACCAAGTTCCGTGGTGGCGGTCGGAACCAATGTCCGGGGTGGCGGTCGGAACCAAGGTCCGGGGTGGCGGTCGGAACCAAGGTCCGGGGTGGCGGTCGGAACCAACGTGCGGGGTGGCGGTCAGAACCAAGGTCCGGGGTGGCGGTCGGAACCAAGGTCCGGCGTGGCGGTCAGATCCAAGGTCCGGTGTGGCGGTCGGAACCAACGTCCGGTGTGGCGGTTGGAACCAAGGACCGGGGTGGCGGTCGGAACCACGTTCCGGGGTGGCGGTCGGATCCAATGTCCAGGGTGGCGGTCGGAACCAAGGTCCGGGGTGGCGGTAGGAACCAAGGTCCGGGGTGGCGGTCGGAACCAAGGTCCGGGGTGGCGGTCGGAACCAAGGTCCGGGGTGGCGGACGGAACCAAGGTCCGGGGGGGCGTTCGGAACCAAGGTCCGGGGTGGCGGTCGGAAACAATGTCAGGTGTGGCGTTCGAACCACCTTCCGGTGAGGCGGTCGGAACCAAGGTCCGGGGTGACAGTCAGAACTAAGGTCCAAGGTGGCGGTCGGAACCTGGGTCCGGTGTGGCGATCGGAACAAATCCGGGGTGGCGGTCGGAACCAAGGTCCGGGGTGGAGGTCGGAACCAAGGTCCGGGGGGTGGTCGGAAACAAAGTCCGGGGTGGCTTTCGGATCCAAGGTACGGGGAGGCAGTCGGAACCAAGGCCCGGGCTGGCAGTCGGAACCAAGGTCCGAGGGGTCGGGCGGAACCATGGTCCGGGGGTGCAGTCGGAACCAAGGTCCGGTCTCGCGTTCGGAACCAAGGTCCGGGGTGGCGGTCGGAACCAAGGTCTGGGTTGGCGGTCGGAACCAAGGTCCGAGGTGGCGGTCGGAACCAAGGTTCGGGGTGGTGGTCGGAACCAAGGTCCGTGGTGGCGGTCGGAACCAAGGTACAGGGTGGCGTTAGGAACCAACTTACTGGGTGGCGGCCGGAACCATGGGCCGGGGTGGCGGTCGGAAGTAAGGTCCGGGGTGGCGGTCGGAAGTAAGGTCAGGGGTGGCGGTCGGAAGTAAGGTCCAGGGTGGCGGTCGGAAGTAAGGTCCGGGGTGGCGGTCGGAATCAAGGTCCGGGGTGGCGGTCGGAAGTAAGGTCCGGGGTGGCGGTCGGAATCAAGGTCCGGGGTGCCGGTCGGAACCAAGGTCCGGGGTGGTGGTCGGAACCAAGGTCCGGGGTGGCGGTCGGAACCAAGGTCCGGGGTGGCGGTCGGAACCAAGGTCCGGGGTGGCGGTCGGAACCAAGCTCTGGGGTGGCGGTCGGAACCAAGGTCCGAGGTGGCGGTCGGCACCAAGGTCCGGGGTGGCGGTCGGAACCAAGGTCCGGCGTGGCGGTCGGAACCAAGGTCCGCGGTGGCGGTCGGAACCAAGGTCCGGGGTGGCGGTTGGAACCAAGGACCGGGGTGGCGGTCGGAACCACGTTCCGGGGTGGCAGTCGGAACCAAGGTCCAGGGTGGCGGTCGGAACCATGGTCCAGGTGGGCGGACGGAACCAAGGTCCGGGGTGGCGTTCTGAACCAAGGTCCGGGGTGGCGGTCGGAACCAAGGTCCGGGGTGGCGGTCGGAACCAAGGTCCGGGGTGGCGGTCGGAACCAATGTCCGGGGTGGCGGTCGGAACCAATGTCCGAGGTGGCGGTCAGAACCAAGCTCCGGGGTGGCGGTCGGAACCAAGGTCCGGGGTGGCGGTCGGAACCAAGGTCCAGCGTGGCGGTCGGAACCAAGGTCCACCGTGGCGGTCGGAACCAAAGTCCGGTGTGGCGGTCGGAACAAGGTTCCATGGTGGCGGTCGGAACCAAAGTCCGGGGTGGCGGTCGGAACCACGGTCCGGGGTGACGGTCGGAACCAAGGTCCGGGGTGGCGGTCGGAACCAAGGTCCGGGGTGGCGGTCGGAACCTAGGTCCGGCGTGGCGGTCGGAACCAAGTTCCGTGGTGGCGGTCGGAACCAATGTCCGGGGTGGCGGTCGGAACCAAGGTCCGGGGTGGCGGTCGGAACCAAGGTCCGGCGTGGCGGTCGGAACCAACGTCCGGGGTGGCGGTCGGAACCAACGTCCGGTGTGGCGGTTGGAACCAAGGACCGGGGTGGCGGTCAGAACCACGTTCCGGGGTGGCGTTCGGATCCAATGTCCAGGGTGGCGGTCGGAACCAAGGTCCGGGGTGGCGGTAGGAACCAAGGTCCGGGGTGGCGGTCGGAACCAAGGTCCGGGGTGGCGGTCGGAACCAAGGTCTGGGGTGGCGGACGGAACCAAGGTCCGTGGGGGCGTTCGGAACCAAGGTCCGGGGTGGCGGTCGGAACCAAGGTCCGGGGTGGCGGTCGGAACCAAGGTCCAGCGTGGCGGTCGGAACCAAAGTCCGGTGTGGCGGTCGGAACCAGGTTCCATGGTGGCGGTCGGAACCAAAGTCCGGGGTGGCGGTCGGAACCACGGTCCGGGGTGACGGTCGGAACCAAGGTCCGGGGTGGCGGTCGGAACCAAGGTCCGGGGTGGCGGTCGGAACCAAGGTCCGGGGTGGCGGTCGGAACCAAGTTCCGTGGTGGCGGTCGGAACCAATGTCCGGGGTGGCGGTCGGAACCAAGGTCCGGGGTGGCGGTCGGAACCAAGGTCCGGGGTGGCGGTCGGAACCAACGTGCGGGGTGGCGGTCAGAACCAAGGTCCGGGGTGGCGGTCGGAACCAAGGTCCGGCGTGGCGGTCGGATCCAAGGTCCGGGGTGGCGGTCGGAACCAACGTCCGGTGTGGCGGTTGGAACCAAGGACCGGGGTGGCGGTCGGAACCACGTTCCGGGGTGGCGGTCGGATCCAATGTCCAGGGTGGCGGTCGGAACCAAGGTCCGGGGTGGCGGTAGGAACCAAGGTCCGGGGTCGCGGTCGGAACCAAGGTCCGGGGTGGCGGTCGGAACCAAGGTCCGGGGTGGCGGGAAGAACCAAGGTCCGGGGGGGCGTTCGGAACCAAGGTCCGGGGTGGCGGTCGGAAACAATGTCAGGTGTGGCGTGCGAACCACCTTCCGGTGAGGCGGTCGGAACCAAGGTCCGGGGTGACAGTCAGAACTAAGGTCCAAGGTGGCGGTCGGAACCTGGGTCCGGTGTGGCGATCGGAACAAATCCGGGGTGGCGGTCGGAACCAAGGTCCGGGGTGGAGGTCGGAACCAAGGTCCGGGGGGTGGTCGGAAACAAAGTCCGGGGTGGCTTTCGGATCCAAGGTGCGGGGAGGCAGTCGGAACCAAGGCCCGGGCTGGCAGTCGGAACCAAGGTCCGAGGGGTCGGGCGGAACCATGGTCCGGGGGTGCAGTCGGAACCAAGGTCCGGTCTCGCGTTCGGAACCAAGGTCCGGGGTGGCGGTCGGAACCAAGGTCTGGGTTGGCGGTCGGAACCAAGGTCCGAGGTGGCGGTCGGAACCAAGGTTCGGGGTGGTGGTCGGAACCAAGGTCCGTGGTGGCGGTCGGAACCAAGGTACAGGGTGGCATTAGGAACCAACTTACTGGGTGGCGGCCGGAACCATGGGCCGGGGTGGCGGTCGGAAGTAAGGTCCGGGGTGGCGGTCGGAAGTAAGGTCAGGGGTGGCGGTCGGAAGTAAGGTCCAGGGTGGCGGTCGGAAGTAAGGTCCGGGGTGGCGGTCGGAATCAAGGTCCGGGGTGGCGGTCGGAAGTAAGGTCCGGGGTGGCGGTCGGAATCAAGGTCCGGGGTGCCGGTCGGAACCAAGGTCCGGGGTGGTGGTCGGAACCAAGGTCCGGGGTGGCGGTCGGAACCAAGGTCCGGGGTGGCGGTCGGAACCAAGGTCCGGGGTGGCGGTCGGAACCAAGCTCCGGGGTGGCGGTCGGAACCAAGGTCCGAGGTGGCGGTCGGCACCAAGGTCCGGGGTGGCGGTCGGAACCAAGGTCCGGCGTGGCGGTCGGAACCAAGGTCCGCGGTGGCGGTCGGAACCAAGGTCCGGGGTGGCGGTTGGAACCAAGGACCGGGGTGGCAGTCGGAACCACGTTCCGGGGTGGCAGTCGGAACCAAGGTCCAGGGTGGCGGTCGGAACCATGGTCCAGGTGGGCGGACGGAACCAAGGTCCGGGGTGGCGTTCGGAACCAAGATCCGGGGTGGCGGTCGGAACCAAGGTCCAGGGTGGCGGCCGGAACCAAGGTCCGGGGTGGCGGTCGGAACCAATGTCCGGGGTGGCGGTCGGAACCAATGTCCGAGGTGGCGGTCGGAACCAAGGTCCGGGGTGGCGGTCGGAACCAAGGTCCGGGGTGGCGGTCGGAACCAAGGTCCAGCGTGGCGGTCGGAACCAAAGTCCGGTGTGGCGGTCGGAACCAGGTTCCATGGTGGCGGTCGGAACCAAAGTCCGGGGTGGCGGTCGGAACCACGGTCCGGGGTGACGGTCGGAACCAAGGTCCGGGGTGGCGGTCGGAACCAAGGTCCGGGGTGGCGGTCGGAACCTAGGTCCGGCGTGGCGGACGGAACCAAGTTCCGTGGTGGCGGTCGGAACCAATGTCCGGGGTGGCGGTCGGAACCAAGGTCCGGGGTGGCGGTCGGAACCAAGGTCCGGCGTGGCGGTTGGAACCAACGTCCGGGGTGGCGGTCGGAACCAACGTCCGGTGTGGCGGTTGGAACCAAGGTCCGGGGGGGCGTTCGGAACCAAGGTCCGGGGTGGCGGTCGGAAACAATGTCAGGTGTGGCGTTCGAACCACCTTCTGGTGAGTCGGTCGGAACCAAGGTCCGGGGTGACAGTCAGAACTAAGGTCCAAGGTGGCGGTCGGAACCTGGGTCCGGTGTGGCGATCGGAACAAATCCGGGGTGGCGGTCGGAACCAAGGTCCGGGGTGGAGGTCGGAACCAAGGTCCGGGGGGTGGTCGGAAACAATGTCCGGGGTGGCAGTCGGATCCAAGGTGCGGGGAGGCAGTCGGAACCAAGGCCCGGGCTGGCAGTCGGAACCAAGGTCCGGGGGGTCGGGCGGAACCATGGTCCGGGGGTGCAGTCGGAAACAAGGTCCGGTCTCGCGTTCGGAACCAAGGTCCGGGGTGGCGGTTGGAACCAAGGTCTGGGTTGGCGGTCGGAACCAAGGTCCGAGGTGGCGGTCGGAACCAAGGTTCGGGGTGGTGGTCGGAACCAAGGTCCGTGGTGGCGGTCGGAACCAAGGTACAGGGTGGCGTTCGGAACCAACTTACTGGGTGGTGGCCGGAACTATGGGCCGGGGTGGCGGTCGGAAGTAAGTTCCGGGGAGGCGGTCGGAACCAAGGCCCGGGCTGGCAGTCGGAACCAAGGTCCGGGGGGTCGGGCGGAACCATGGTCCGGGGGTGCAGTCGGAACCAAGGTCCGGTCTCGCGTTCGGAACCAAGGTCCGGGGTGGCGGTCGGAACCTGGGTCTGGGTTGGCGGTCGGAACGAAGGTCCGAGGTGGCGGTCGGAACCAAGGTTCGGGGTGGTGGTCGGAACCAAGGTTCGGGGTGGCGGTCGGAACCAAGGTTCAGGGTGGCGTTCGGAACCAAGTTACTGGGTGGCGGCCGGAACCATGGTCCGGGGTGGCGGTTGGAAGTAAGGTCCGGGGTGGCGGTCGGAAGTAAGGTCCGGGGTGGCGGTCGGAAGTAAGGTCCGGGGTGGCGGTCGGAAGTAAGGTCCGGGGTGGCGGTCGGAAGTAAGGTCCGGGGTGGCGGTCGGATCCAAGGTCCGGGGTGGCGGTCGGATCCAAGGTGCGGGGAGGCGGTCGGAACCAAGGCCCGGGCTGGCAGTCGGAACCAAGGTCCGGGGGGTCGGGCGGAACAATGGTCCGGGGGTGCAGTCGGAACCAAGATCTGGGCTCGCGTTCGGAACCAAGGTCCGGGGTGGCGGTCGGAACCAAGGTCTGGGTTGGCGGTCGGAACCAAGGTCCGAGGTGGCGGTCGGAACCAAGGTCCAGGGTGGTGGTCGGAACCAAGGTCCGGGGTGGAGGTCGGAACCAAGGTCCGGGGTGGCGGTCGGAACCAAGGTCCAGGGTGGCGTTCGGAACCAAGTTACTGGGTGGCGGCCGGAACCATGGGCCGGGGTGGCGGTCGGAAGTAAGGTCCGGGGTGGCGGTCGGAAGTAAGGTCCGGGGTGCCGGTCGGAACCAAGGTCCGGGGTGGTGGTCAGAACCAAGGTCCGGGGTGGCGGTCGGAACCAAGGTCCGGGGTGGCGGTCGGAACCAAGGTCCGGGGTGGCGGTCGGAACCAAGGTCTGGGGTGGCGGTCGGAACCAAGGTCCGAGGTGGCGGTCGGAACCAAGGTCCGGGGTGGCGGTCGGAACCAAGGTCCGGTGTGGCGATCGGAACAAATCCGGGATGGCGGTCGGAACCAAGGTCCGGGGTGGAGGTCGGAACCAAGGTCCGGGGGGTGGTCGGAAACAAAGTCCGGGGTGGCTTTCGGATCCAAGGTGCGGGGAGGCAGTCGGAACCAAGGCCCGGGCTGGCAGTCGGAACCAAGGTCCGAGGGGTCGGGCGGAACCATGGTCCGGGGGTGCAGTCGGAACCAAGGTCCGGTCTCGCGTTCGGAACCAAGGTCCGGGGTGGCGGTCGGAACCAAGGTCTGGGTTGGCGGTCGGAACCAAGGTCCGAGGTGGCGGTCGGAACCAAGGTTCGGGGTGGTGGTCGGAACCAAGGTCCGTGGTGGCGGTCGGAACCAAGGTACAGGGTGGCATTAGGAACCAACTTACTGGGTGGCGGCCGGAACCATGGGCCGGGGTGGCGGTCGGAAGTAAGGTCCGGGGTGGCGGTCGGAAGTAAGGTCAGGGGTGGCGGTCGGAAGTAAGGTCCAGGGTGGCGGTCGGAAGTAAGGTCCGGGGTGGCGGTCGGAATCAAGGTCCGGGGTGGCGGTCGGAAGTAAGGTCCGGGGTGGCGGTCGGAATCAAGGTCCGGGGTGCCGGTCGGAACCAAGGTCCGGGGTGGTGGTCGGAACCAAGGTCCGGGGTGGCGGTCGGAACCAAGGTCCGGGGTGGCGGTCGGAACCAAGGTCCGGGGTGGCGGTCGGAACCAAGCTCCGGGGTGGCGGTCGGAACCAAGGTCCGAGGTGGCGGTCGGCACCAAGGTCCGGGGTGGCGGTCGGAACCAAGGTCCGGCGTGGCGGTCGGAACCAAGGTCCGCGGTGGCGGTCGGAACCAAGGTCCGGGGTGGCGGTTGGAACCAAGGACCGGGGTGGCAGTCGGAACCACGTTCCGGGGTGGCAGTCGGAACCAAGGTCCAGGGTGGCGGTCGGAACCATGGTCCAGGTGGGCGGACGGAACCAAGGTCCGGGGTGGCGTTCGGAACCAAGATCCGGGGTGGCGGTCGGAACCAAGGTCCAGGGTGGCGGCCGGAACCAAGGTCCGGGGTGGCGGTCGGAACCAATGTCCGGGGTGGCGGTCGGAACCAATGTCCGAGGTGGCGGTCGGAACCAAGGTCCGGGGTGGCGGTCGGAACCAAGGTCCGGGGTGGCGGTCGGAACCAAGGTCCAGCGTGGCGGTCGGAACCAAAGTCCGGTGTGGCGGTCGGAACCAGGTTCCATGGTGGCGGTCGGAACCAAAGTCCGGGGTGGCGGTCGGAACCACGGTCCGGGGTGACGGTCGGAACCAAGGTCCGGGGTGGCGGTCGGAACCAAGGTCCGGGGTGGCGGTCGGAACCTAGGTCCGGCGTGGCGGACGGAACCAAGTTCCGTGGTGGCGGTCGGAACCAATGTCCGGGGTGGCGGTCGGAACCAAGGTCCGGGGTGGCGGTCGGAACCAAGGTCCGGCGTGGCGGTTGGAACCAACGTCCGGGGTGGCGGTCGGAACCAACGTCCGGTGTGGCGGTTGGAACCAAGGTCCGGGGGGGCGTTCGGAACCAAGGTCCGGGGTGGCGGTCGGAAACAATGTCAGGTGTGGCGTTCGAACCACCTTCTGGTGAGTCGGTCGGAACCAAGGTCCGGGGTGACAGTCAGAACTAAGGTCCAAGGTGGCGGTCGGAACCTGGGTCCGGTGTGGCGATCGGAACAAATCCGGGGTGGCGGTCGGAACCAAGGTCCGGGGTGGAGGTCGGAACCAAGGTCCGGGGGGTGGTCGGAAACAATGTCCGGGGTGGCAGTCGGATCCAAGGTGCGGGGAGGCAGTCGGAACCAAGGCCCGGGCTGGCAGTCGGAACCAAGGTCCGGGGGGTCGGGCGGAACCATGGTCCGGGGGTGCAGTCGGAAACAAGGTCCGGTCTCGCGTTCGGAACCAAGGTCCGGGGTGGCGGTTGGAACCAAGGTCTGGGTTGGCGGTCGGAACCAAGGTCCGAGGTGGCGGTCGGAACCAAGGTTCGGGGTGGTGGTCGGAACCAAGGTCCGTGGTGGCGGTCGGAACCAAGGTACAGGGTGGCGTTCGGAACCAACTTACTGGGTGGTGGCCGGAACTATGGGCCGGGGTGGCGGTCGGAAGTAAGTTCCGGGGAGGCGGTCGGAACCAAGGCCCGGGCTGGCAGTCGGAACCAAGGTCCGGGGGGTCGGGCGGAACCATGGTCCGGGGGTGCAGTCGGAACCAAGGTCCGGTCTCGCGTTCGGAACCAAGGTCCGGGGTGGCGGTCGGAACCTGGGTCTGGGTTGGCGGTCGGAACGAAGGTCCGAGGTGGCGGTCGGAACCAAGGTTCGGGGTGGTGGTCGGAACCAAGGTTCGGGGTGGCGGTCGGAACCAAGGTTCAGGGTGGCGTTCGGAACCAAGTTACTGGGTGGCGGCCGGAACCATGGTCCGGGGTGGCGGTCGGAAGTAAGGTCCGGGGTGGCGGTCGGAAGTAAGGTCCGGGGTGGCGGTCGGAAGTAAGGTCCGGGGTGGCGGTCGGAAGTAAGGTCCGGGGTGGCGGTCGGAAGTAAGGTCCGGGGTGGCGGTCGGATCCAAGGTCCGGGGTGGCGGTCGGATCCAAGGTGCGGGGAGGCGGTCGGAACCAAGGCCCGGGCTGGCAGTCGGAACCAAGGTCCGGGGGGTCGGGCGGAACAATGGTCCGGGGGTGCAGTCGGAACCAAGATCTGGGCTCGCGTTCGGAACCAAGGTCCGGGGTGGCGGTCGGAACCAAGGTCTGGGTTGGCGGTCGGAACCAAGGTCCGAGGTGGCGGTCGGAACCAAGGTCCAGGGTGGTGGTCGGAACCAAGGTCCGGGGTGGAGGTCGGAACCAAGGTCCGGGGTGGCGGTCGGAACCAAGGTCCAGGGTGGCGTTCGGAACCAAGTTACTGGGTGGCGGCCGGAACCATGGGCCGGGGTGGCGGTCGGAAGTAAGGTCCGGGGTGGCGGTCGGAAGTAAGGTCCGGGGTGCCGGTCGGAACCAAGGTCCGGGGTGGTGGTCAGAACCAAGGTCCGGGGTGGCGGTCGGAACCAAGGTCCGGGGTGGCGGTCGGAACCAAGGTCCGGGGTGGCGGTCGGAACCAAGGTCTGGGGTGGCGGTCGGAACCAAGGTCCGAGGTGGCGGTCGGAACCAAGGTCCGGGGTGGCGGTCGGAACCAAGGTCCGGTGTGGCGATCGGAACAAATCCGGGATGGCGGTCGGAACCAAGGTCCGGGGTGGAGGTCGGAACCAAGGTCCGGGGGGTGGTCGGAAACAAAGTCCGGGGTGGCAGTCGGATCCAAGGTGCGGGGAGGCAGTCGGAACCAAGGCCCGGGCTGGCAGTCGGAACCAAGGTCCGCGGGGTCGGGCGGAACCATGGTCCGGGGGTGCAGTCGGAACCAAGGTCCGGTCTCGCGTTCGGAACCAAGGTCCGGGGTGGCGGTCGGAACCAAGGTCTGGGTTGGCGGTCGGAACCAAGGTCCGAGGTGGCGGTCGGAACCAAGGTTCGGGGTGGTGGTCGGAACCAAGGTCCGTGGTGGCGGTCGGAACCAAGGTACAGGGTGGCGTTCGGAACCAACTTACTGGGTGGCGGCCGGAACCATGGGCCGGGGTGGCGGTCGGAAGTAAGTTCCGGGGAGGCGGTCGGAACCAAGGCCCGGGCTGGCAGTCGGAACCAAGGTCCGGGGGGTCGGGCGGAACCATGGTCCGGGGGTGCAGTCGGAACCAAGGTCCGGTCTCGCGTTCGGAACCAAGGTCCGGGGTGGCGGTCGGAACCAAGGTCTGGGTTGGCGGTCGGAACGAAGGTCCGAGGTGGCGGTCGGAACCAAGGTTCGGGGTGGTGGTCGGAACCAAGGTTCGGGGTGGCTGTCGGAACCAAGGTTCAGGGTGGCGTTCGGAACCAAGTTACTGGGTGGCGGCCGGAACCATGGTCCGGGGTGGCGGTCGGAAGTAAGGTCCGGGGTGGCGGTCGGAAGTAAGGTCCGGGGTGGCGGTCGGAAGTAAGGTCCGGGGTGGCGGTCGGATCCAAGGTCCGGGGTGGCAGTCGGATCCAAGGTGCGGGGAGGCGGTCGGAACCAAGGCCCGGGCTGGCAGTCGGAACCAAGGTCCGGGGTTCGGGCGGAACAATGGTCCGGGGGTGCAGTCGGAACCAAGGTCTGGGCTCGCGTTCGGAACCAAGGTCCGGGGTGGCGGTCGGAACCAAGGTCTGGGTTGGCGGTCAGAACCAAGGTCCGAGGTGGCGGTCGGAACCAAGGTCCGGGGTGGTGGTCGGAACCAAGGTCCGGGGTGGTGGTCGGAACCAAGGTCCGGGGTGGCGGTCGGAACCAAGGTCCAGGGTGGCGTTCGGAACCAAGTTACTGGGTGGCGGCCGGAACCATGGGCCGGGGTGGCGGTCGGAAGTAAGGTCCGGGGTGGCGGTCGGAAGTAAGGTCAGGGGTGGCGGTCGGAAGTAAGGACCGGGGTGGCGGTCGGAAGTAAGGTCCGGGGTGGCGGTCGGAATCAAGGTCCGGGGTGCCGGTCGGAACCAAGGTCCGGGGTGGTGGTCAGAACCAATGTCCGGGGTGGCGGTCGGAACCAAGGTCCGGGGTGGCGGTCGGAACCAAGGTCCGGGGTGGCGGTCGGAACCAAGGTCTGGGGTGGCGGTCGGAACCAAGGTCCGAGGTGGCGGTCGGAACCAAGGTCCGGGGTGGCGGTCGGACCAAGGTCCGGGGTGGCGGTCGGAACCAAGGTCCGGGGTGGCGGTCGGAACCAATGTCCGGGGTGGCGGTCGGAACCAATGTCCGAGGTGGCGGTCGGAACCAAGGTCCGAGGTGGCGGTCGGAACCAAGGTCCGGGGTGGCGGTCGGAACCAAGGTCCAGCGTGGCGGTCGGAACCAAAGTCCGGTGTGGCGGTCGGAAACAGGTTCCATGGTGGCGGTCGGAACCAAAGTCCGGGGTGGCGGTCGGAACCAAGGTCTGGGTTGGCGGTCGGAACCAAGGTCCGAGGTGGCGGTCGGAACCAAGGTTCGGGGTGGTGGTCGGAACCAAGGTCCGTGGTGGCGGTCGGAACCAAGGTACAGGGTGGCGTTCGGAACCAACTTACTGGGTGGCGGCCGGAACCATGGGCCGGGGTGGCGGTCGGAAGTAAGTTCCGGGGAGGCGGTCGGAACCAAGGCCCGGGCTGGCAGTCGGAACCAAGGTCCGGGGGGTCGGGCGGAACCATGGTCCGGGGGTGCAGTCGGAACCAAGGTCCGGTCTCGCGTTCGGAACCAAGGTCCGGGGTGGCGGTCGGAACCAAGGTCTGGGTTGGCGGTCGGAACGAAGGTCCGAGGTGGCGGTCGGAACCAAGGTTCGGGGTGGTGGTCGGAACCAAGGTTCGGGGTGGCTGTCGGAACCAAGGTTCAGGGTGGCGTTCGGAACCAAGTTACTGGGTGGCGGCCGGAACCATGGTCCGGGGTGGCGGTCGGAAGTAAGGTCCGGGGTGGCGGTCGGAAGTAAGGTCCGGGGTGGCGGTCGGAAGTAAGGTCCGGGGTGGCGGTCGGATCCAAGGTCCGGGGTGGCAGTCGGATCCAAGGTGCGGGGAGGCGGTCGGAACCAAGGCCCGGGCTGGCAGTCGGAACCAAGGTCCGGGGATCGGGCGGAACAATGGTCCGGGGGTGCAGTCGGAACCAAGGTCTGGGCTCGCGTTCGGAACCAAGGTCCGGGGTGGCGGTCGGAACCAAGGTCTGGGTTGGCGGTCAGAACCAAGGTCCGAGGTGGCGTTCGGAACCAAGGTCCGGGGTGGTGGTCGGAACCAAGGTCCGGGGTGGTGGTCGGAACCAAGGTCCGGGGTGGCGGTCGGAACCAAGGTCCAGGGTGGCGTTCGGAACCAAGTTACTGGGTGGCGGCCGGAACCATGGGCCGGGGTGGCGGTCGGAAGTAAGGTCCGGGGTGGCGGTCGGAAGTAAGGTCAGGGGTGGCGGTCGGAAGTAAGGACCGGGGTGGCGGTCGGAAGTAAGGTCCGGGGTGGCGGTCGGAATCAAGGTCCGGGGTGCCGGTCGGAACCAAGGTCCGGGGTGGTGGTCAGAACCAATGTCCGGGGTGGCGGTCGGAACCAAGGTCCGGGGTGGCGGTCGGAACCAAGGTCCGGGGTGGCGGTCGGAACCAAGGTCTGGGGTGGCGGTCGGAACCAAGGTCCGAGGTGGCGGTCGGAACCAAGGTCCGGGGTGGCGGTCGGAACCAAGGTCCGGGGTGGCGGTCGGAACCAAGGTCCGGGGTGGCGGTCGGAACCAATGTCCGTGGTGGCGGTCGGAAACAATGTCCGAGGTGGCGGTCGGAACCAAGGTCCGAGGTGGCGGTCGGAACCAAGGTCCGGGGTGGCGGTCGGAACCAAGGTCCAGCGTGGCGGTCGGAACCAAAGTCCGGTGTGGCGGTCGGAAACAGGTTCCATGGTGGCGGTCGGAACCAAAGTCCGGGGTGGCGGTCGGAACCACGCTCCGGGGTGACGGTCGGAACCAAGGTCCGGGGTGGCGGTCGGAACCAAAGTCCGGTGTGGCGGTCGGAACCAGGTTCCATGGTGGCGGTCGGAACCAAAGTCCGGGGTGGCGGTCGGAACCACGGTCCGGGGTGACGGTCGGAACCAAGGTCCGGGGTGGCGGTCGGAACCAAGTTCCGTGGTGGTGGTCGGAACCAATGTCCGGGGTGGCGGTCGGAACCAAGGTCCGGGGTGGCGGTCGGAACCAAGGTCCGGAGTGGCGGTCGGAACCAACGTCCGGGGTGGCGGTCAGAACCAAGGTCCGGGGTGGCGGTCGGAACCAAGGTCCGGCGTGGCGGTCGGAACCAAGGTCCGGGGTGGCGGTCGGAACCAACGTCCGGGGTGGCGGTTGGAACCGAGGACCGGGGTGGCGGTCGGAACCACGTTCCGGGGTGGCGGTCGGATCCAATGTCCAGGGTGGCGATCGGAACCAAGGTCCGGGGTGGCGGTAGGAACCAAGGTCCGGGGTGCCGGTCGGAACCAAGGTCCGGGGTGGCGGTCGGAACCAAGGTCCGGGGTGGCGGACGGAACCAAGGTCCGGGGGGGCGTTCGGAACCAAGGTCCGGGGTGGCGGTCGGAAACAATGTCAGGTGTGGCGTTCGAACCACCTTCCGGTGAGGCGGTCGGAACCAAGGTCCGGGGTGACAGTCAGAAATAAGGTCCAACGTGGCGGTCGGAACCTGGGTCCGGTGTGGCGATCGGAACAAATCCGGGGTGGCGGTCGGAACCAAGGTCCGGGGTGGAGGTCGGAACGAAGGTCCGGGGGGTGGTCGGAAACAAAGTCCGGGGTGGCAGTCGGATCCAAGGTGCGGCGAGGCAGTCGGAACCAAGGCCCGGGCTGGCAGTCGGAACCAAGGTCCGGGGGGTCGGGCGGAACCATGGTCCGGGGGTGCAGTCGGAACCAAAGTCCGGTCTCGCGTTCGGAACCAAGGTCCGGGGTGGCGGTCGGAACCAAGGTCTGGGTTGGCGGTCGGAACCAAGGTCCGAGGTGGCGGTCGGAACCAAGGTTCGGGGTGGTGGTCGGAACCAAGGTCCGGGGTGGCGGTCGGAACCAAGGTACAGGGTGGCGTTCGGAACCAAGGTCCGGGGGGTCGGGCGGAACAATGGTCCGGGGGTGCAGTCGGAACCAAGGTCTGGGCTCGCGTTCGGAACCAAGGTCCGGGGTGGCGGTCGGAACCAAGGTCTGGGTTGGCGGTCGGAACCAAGGTCCGAGGTGGCGGTCGGAACCAAGGTCTGGGGTGGCGGTCGGAACCAAGGTCCGAGGTGGCGGTCGGAACCAAGGTCCGGGGTGGCGGTCGGAACCAATGTCCGGGGTGGCGGTCGGAACCAAGGTCCGGGGTGGCGGTCGGAACCAATGTCCGGGGTGGCGGTCGGAACCAATGTCCGAGGTGGCGGTCGGAACCATGGTCCGGGGTGGCGGTCGGAACCAAGGTCCGGGGTGGCAGTCGGAACCAAGGTCCAGCGTGGCGGTCGGAACCAAAGTCCGGTGTGGCGGTCGGAACCAGGTTCCATGGTGGCGGTCGGAACCAAAGTCCGGGGTGGCGGTCGGAACCACGCTCCGGGGTGACGGTCGGAATCAAGGTCCGGGGAGGCGGTCGGAACCAAAGTCCGGTGTGGCGGTCGGAACCAGGTTCCATGGTGGCGGTCGGAACCAAAGTCCGGGGTGGCGGTCGGAACCACGGTCCGGGGTGACGTGCGGAACCAAGGTCCGGGGTGGCGAACGGAACCAAGTTCCGTGGTGGCGGTCGGAACCAATGTCCGGGGTGGCGGTCGGAACCAAGGTCCGGGGTGGCGGTCGGAACCAAGGTCCGGGGTGGCGGTCGGAACCAACGTCCGGGGTGGCGGTCAGAACCATGGTCCGGGGTGGCGGTCGGAACCAAGGTCCGGCGTGGCGGTCGGAACCAAGGTCCGGGGTGGCGGTCGGAACGAACGTCCGGGGTGGCGGTTGGAACCAAGGACCGGGGTCGCGGTCGGAACCACGTTCCGGGGTGACGGTCGGATCCAATGTCCAGGGTGGCGATCGGAACCAAGGTCCGGGGTGGCGGTAGGAACCAAGGTCCGGGGTGGCGGTCGGAACCAAGGTCCGGGGTGGCGGTCGGAACCAAGGTCCAGGGTGGCGGACGGAACCAAGGTCCGGGGGGGCGTTCGGAACCAAGGTCCGGGGTGGCGGTCGGAAACAATGTCAGGTGTGGCGTTCGAACCACCTTCCGGTGAGGCGGTCGGAACCAAGGTCCGGGGTGACAGTCAGAACTAAGGTCCAACGTGGCGGTCGGAACCTGGGTCCGGTGTGGCGATCGGAACAAATCCGGGGTGGCGGTCGGAACCAAGGTCCGGGGTGGAGGTCGGAACGAAGGTCCGGGGGGTGGTCGGAAACAAAGTCCGGGGTGGCAGTCGGATCCAAGGTGCGGCGAGGCAGTCGGAACCAAGGCCCGGGCTGGCAGTCGGAACCAAGGTCCGGGGGGGTCGGGCGGAACCATGGTCCGGGGGTGCAGTCGGAACCAAGGTCCGGTCTCGCGTTCGGAACCAAGGTCCGGGGTGGCGGTCGGAACCAAGGTCTGGGTTGGCGGTCGGAACCAAGGTCCGAGGTGGCGGTCGGAACCAAGGTTCGGGGTGGTGGTCGGAACCAAGGTCCGGGGTGGCGGTCGGAACCAAGGTCCAGGGTGGCGTTCGGAACCAAGGTCCGGGGGGTCGGGCGGAACAATGGTCCGGGGGTGCAGTCGGAACCAAGGTCTGGGCTCGCGTTCGGAACCAAGGTCCGGGGTGGCGGTCGGAACCAAGGTCTGGGTTGGTGGTCGGAACCAAGGTCCGAGGTGGCGGTCGGAACCAAGGTCCGGGGTGGTGGTCGGAACCAAGGTCCGGGGTGGTGGTCGGAACCAAGGTCCGGGGTGGCGGTCGGAACCAAGGTCCAGGGTGGCGGTCGGAACCAAGTTACTGGGTGGCGGCCGGAACCATGGGCCGGGGTGGCGGTCGGAAGTAAGGTCCGGGGTGGCGGTCGGAAGTAAGGTCAGGGGTGGCGGTCGGAAGGAAGGTCCGGGGTGGCGGTCGGAAGTAAGGTCCGGGGTGGCGGTCGGAATCAAGGTCCGGGGTGCCGGTCGGAACCAAGGTCCGGGGTGGTGGTCAGAACCAATGACCGGGGTGGCGGTCGGAACCAAGGTCTGGGGTGGCGGTCGGAACCAAGGTCCGGGGTGGCGGTCGGAACCAAGGTCTGGGGTGGCGGTCGGAACCAAGGTCCGAGGTGGCGGTTGGAACCAAGGTCCGGGGTGGCGGTCGGAACCAAGGTCCGGGGTGGCGGTCGGAACCAAGGTCCGGGGTGGCGGTCGGAACCAATGTCCGGGGTGGCGGTCGGAACCAATGTCCGAGGTGGCGGTCGGAACCAAGGTCCGGGGTGGCGGTCGGAACCAAGGTGCGGGGTGGCGGTCGGAACCAAGGTCCAGCGTGGCGGTCGGAACCAAAGTCCGGTGTGGCGGTCGGAACCAGGTTCCATGGTGGCGGTCGGAACCAAAGTCCGGGGTGGCGGTCGGAACCACGCTCCGGGGTGACGGTCGGAACCAAGGTCCGGGGAGGCGGTCGGAACCAAAGTCCGGTGTGGCGGTCGGAACCAGGTTCCATGGTGGCGGTCGGAACCAAAGTCCGGGGTGGCGGTCGGAACCACGGTCCGGGGTGACGGTCGGAACCAAGGTCCGGGGTGGCGGTCGGAACCAAGTTCCGTGGTGGCGGTCGGAACCAATGTCCGGGGTGGCGGTCGGAACCAAGGTCCGGGGTGGCGGTCGGAACCAAGGTCCGGGGTGGCGGTCGGAACCAACGTCCGGGGTGGCGGTCAGAACCAAGGTCCGGGGTGGCGGTCGGAACCAAGGTCCGGCGTGGCGGTCGGAACCAAGGTCCGGGGTGGTGGTCAGAACCAACGTCCGGGGTGTCGGTTGGAACCAAGGACCGGGGTGGCGGTCGGAACCACGTTCCGGGGTGGCGGTCGGATCCAATGTCCAGGGTGGCGATCGGAACCAAGGTCCGGGGTGGCGGTAGGAACCAAGGTCCGGGGTGGCGGTCGGATCCAAGGTCCGGGGTGGCGGTCGGAACCAAGGTCCGGGGTGGCGGACGGAACCAAGGTCCGGGGGGGCGTTCGGAACCAAGGTCCGGGGTGGCGGTCGGAAACAATGTCAGGTGTGGCGTTCGAACCACCTTCCGGTGAGGCGGTCGGAACCAAGGTCCGGGGTGACAGTCAGAACTAAGGTCCAACGTGGCGGTCGGAACCTGGGTCCGGTGTGGCGATCGGAACAAATCCGGGGTGGCGGTCGGAACCAAGGTCCGGGGTGGAGGTCGGAACGAAGGTCCGGGGGGTGGTCGGAAACAAAGTCCGGGGTGGCAGTCGGATCCAAGGTGCGGCGAGGCAGTCGGAACCAAGGCCCGGGCTGGCAGTCGGAACCAAGGTCCGGGGGGTCGGGCGGAACCAAGGTCCGGGGGTGCAGTCGGAACCAAGGTCCGGTCTCGCGTTCGGAACCAAGGTCCGGGGTGGCGGTCGGAACCAAGGTCTGGGTTGGCGGTCGGAACCAAGGTCCGAGGTGGCGGTCGGAACCAAGGTTCGGGGTGGTGGTCGGAACCAAGGTCCGGGGTGGCGGTCGGAACCAAGGTCCAGGGTGGCGTTCGGAACCAAGTTACTGGGTGGCGGCCGGAACCATGGGCCGGGGTGGCGGTCGGAAGTAAGGTCCGGGGAGGCGGTCGGAACCAAGGCCCGGGCTGGCAGTCGGAACCAAGGTCCGGGGGGTCGGGCGGAACCATGGTCCGGGGGTGCAGTCTGAAGCAAGGTCCGGTCTCGCGTTCGGAACCAAGGTCCGGGGTGGCGGTCGGAACCAAGGTCTGGGTTGGCGGTCGGAACCAAGGTCCGAGGTGGCGGTCGGAACCAAGGTTCGGGGTGGTGGTCGGAACCAAGGTCCGGGATTGCGATCGGAACCAAGGTTCAGGGTGGCGTTCGGAACCAAGTTACTGGGTGGCGGCCGGAACCATGGGCCGGGGTGGCGGTCGGAAGTAAGGTCCGGGGTGGCGGTCGGAAGTAAGGTCCGGGGTGGCGGTCGGAAGTAAGGTCCGGGGTGGCGGTCGGAAGTAAGGTCCGGGGTGGCGGTCGGATCCAAGGTCCGGGGTGGCGGTTGGAAGTAAGGTCCGGGGTGGCGGTCGGAATCAAGGTCCGGGGTGGCGGTCGGAACCAAGGTCCGGGGTGGAGGTCGGAACCAAGGTCCGGGGGGCGGTCGGAACCAAAGTCCGGGGTGGCGGTCGGAACCAAGGTCCGGGGTGGCGGTCGGAACCAAGGTCCGGCGTGGCGGTCGGAACCAAGGTCCGGGGTAGCGGTCGGGACGAAGGTCCGGGGTGGCGGTTGGAACCAAGGACCGGGGTGGCGGTCGGAACCACGTTTCGGGGTGGCGGTCGGATCCAATGTCCAGGGTGGCAGTCGGAACCAAGGTCCGGTCTCGCGTTTGGAACCAAGGTCCGGGGTGGCGGTCGGAACCAAGGTCTGGGTTGGCGGTCGGAACCAAGGTCCGAGGTGGCGGTCGGAACCAAGGTTCGGGGTGGTGGTCGGAACCAAGGTCCGGGGTGGCGGTCGGAACCAAGGTCCAGGGTGGCGTTCGGAACCAAGTTACTGGGTGGCGGCCGGAACCATGGGCCGGGGTGGCGGTCGGAAGTAAGGTCCGGGGAGGCGGTCGGAACCAAGGCCCGGGCTGGCAGTCGGAACCAAGGTCCGGGGGGTCGGGCGGAACCATGGTCCGGTGGTGCAGTCGGAAGCAAGGTCCGGTCTCGCGTTCGGAACCAAGGTCCGGGGTGGCGGTCGGAACCAAGGTCTGGGTTGGCGGTCGGAACCAAGGTCCGAGGTGGCGGTCGGAACCAAGGTTCGGGGTGGTGGTCGGAACCAAGGTCCGGGGTGGCGATCGGAACCAAGGTTCAGGGTGGCGTTCGGAACCAAGTTACTGGGTGGCGGCCGGAACCATGGGCCGGGGTGGCGGTCGGAAGTAAGGTCCGGGGTGGCGGTCGGAAGTAAGGTCCGGGGTGGCGGTCGGAAGTAAGGTCCGGGGTGGCGGTCGGATCCAAGGTCCGGGGTGGCGGTTGGAAGTAAGGTCCGGGGTGGCGGTCGGAATCAAGGTCCGGGGTGGCGGTCGGAACCAAGGTCCGGGGTGGAGGTCGGAACCAAGGTCCGGGGGGGCGGTCGGAACCAAAGTCCGGGGTGGCGGTCGGAACCAAGGTCCGGGGTGGCGGTCGGAACCAAGGTCCGGCGTGGCGGTCGGAACCAAGGTCCGGGGTGGCGGTCGGGACCAAGGTCCGGGGTGGCGGTTGGAACCAAGGACCGGGGTGGCGGTCGGAACCACGTTCCGGGGTGGCGGTCGGATCCAATGTCCAGGGTGGCGGTCGGAATCAAGGTCCGGGGTGGCGGTTGGAACCAAGGTCCGGGGTGGCGGTCGGAACCAAGGTCCGGGGTGGCGGTCGGAACCAAGGTCCGGGGGGGCGGACGGAACCAAGGTCCGGGGTGGCGTTCTGAACAAAGGTCCGGGGTGGCGGTCCGAACCAAGGTCCGGAGTGGCGGTCGGAACCAAGGTCCGGGGTGGCGGTCGGAACAAATGTCCGGGGTGGCGGTCGGAACCAATGACCGAGGTGGCGGCCGGAACCAAGGTCCGGGGTGGCGGTCGGAACCAAGGTCCGGGGTGGCGGTTGGAACCAAGGACCGGGGTGGCGGTCGGAACCACGTTCCGGGGTGGCGGTCGGATCCAATGTCCAGGGTGGCGATCGGAACCAAGGTCCGGGGTGGCGGTAGGAACCAAGGTCCGGGGTGGCGGTCGGATCCAAGGTCCGGGGTGGCGGTCGGAACCAAGGTCCGGGGTGGCGGACGGAACCAAGGTCCGGGGGGGCGTTCGGAACCAAGGTCCGGGGTGGCGGTCGGAAACAATGTCAGGTGTGGCGTTCGAACCACCTTCCGGTGAGGCGGTCGGAACCAAGGTCCGGGGTGACAGTCAGAACTAAGGTCCAACGTGGCGGTCGGAACCTGGGTCCGGTGTGGCGATCGGAACAAATCCGGGGTGGCGGTCGGAACCAAGGTCCGGGGTGGAGGTCGGAACGAAGGTCCGGGGGGTGGTCGGAAACAAAGTCCGGGGTGGCAGTCGGATCCAAGGTGCGGCGAGGCAGTCGGAACCAAGGCCCGGGCTGGCAGTCGGAACCAAGGTCCGGGGGGTCGGGCGGAACCAAGGTCCGGGGGTGCAGTCGGAACCAAGGTCCGGTCTCGCGTTCGGAACCAAGGTCCGGGGTGGCGGTCGGAACCAAGGTCTGGGTTGGCGGTCGGAACCAAGGTCCGAGGTGGCGGTCGGAACCAAGGTTCGGGGTGGTGGTCGGAACCAAGGTCCGGGGTGGCGGTCGGAACCAAGGTCCAGGGTGGCGTTCGGAACCAAGTTACTGGGTGGCGGCCGGAACCATGGGCCGGGGTGGCGGTCGGAAGTAAGGTCCGGGGAGGCGGTCGGAACCAAGGCCCGGGCTGGCAGTCGGAACCAAGGTCCGGGGGGTCGGGCGGAACCATGGTCCGGGGGTGCAGTCGGAAGCAAGGTCCGGTCTCGCGTTCGGAACCAAGGTCCGGGGTGGCGGTCGGAACCAAGGTCTGGGTTGGCGGTCGGAACCAAGGTCCGAGGTGGCGGTCGGAACCAAGGTTCGGGGTGGTGGTCGGAACCAAGGTTCGGGATTGCGATCGGAACCAAGGTTCAGGGTGGCGTTCGGAACCAAGTTACTGGGTGGCGGCCGGAACCATGGGCCGGGGTGGCGGTCGGAAGTAAGGTCCGGGGTGGCGGTCGGAAGTAAGGTCCGGGGTGGCGGTCGGAAGTAAGGTCCGGGGTGGCGGTCGGAAGTAAGGTCCGGGGTGGCGGTCGGATCCAAGGTCCGGGGTGGCGGTTGGAAGTAAGGTCCGGGGTGGCGGTCGGAATCAAGGTCCGGGGTGGCGGTCGGAACCAAGGTCCGGGGTGGAGGTCGGAACCAAGGTCCGGGGGGGCGGTCGGAACCAAAGTCCGGGGTGGCGGTCGGAACCAAGGTCCGGGGTGGCGGTCAGAACCAAGGTCCGGCGTGGCGGTCGGAACCAAGGTCCGGGGTAGCGGTCGGGACGAAGGTCCGGGGTGGCGGTTGGAACCAAGGACCGGGGTGGCGGTCGGAACCACGTTTCGGGGTGGCGGTCGGATCCAATGTCCAGGGTGGCAGTCGGAACCAAGGTCCGGTCTCGCGTTTGGAACCAAGGTCCGGGGTGGCGGTCGGAACCAAGGTCTGGGTTGGCGGTCGGAACCAAGGTCCGAGGTGGCGGTCGGAACCAAGGTTCGGGGTGGTGGTCGGAACCAAGGTCCGGGGTGGCGGTCGGAACCAAGGTCCAGGGTGGCGTTCGGAACCAAGTTACTGGGTGGCGGCCGGAACCATGGGCCGGGGTGGCGGTCGGAAGTAAGGTCCGGGGAGGCGGTCGGAACCAAGGCCCGGGCTGGCAGTCGGAACCAAGGTCCGGGGGGTCGGGCGGAACCATGGTCCGGTGGTGCAGTCGGAAGCAAGGTCCGGTCTCGCGTTCGGAACCAAGGTCCGGGGTGGCGGTCGGAACCAAGGTCTGGGTTGGCGGTCGGAACCAAGGTCCGAGGTGGCGGTCGGAACCAAGGTTCGGGGTGGTGGTCGGAACCAAGGTCCGGGGTGGCGATCGGAACCAAGGTTCAGGGTGGCGTTCGGAACCAAGTTACTGGGTGGCGGCCGGAACCATGGGCCGGGGTGGCGGTCGGAAGTAAGGTCCGGGGTGGCGGTCGGAAGTAAGGTCCGGGGTGGCGGTCGGAAGTAAGGTCCGGGGTGGCGGTCGGATCCAAGGTCCGGGGTGGCGGTTGGAAGTAAGGTCCGGGGTGGCGGTCGGAATCAAGGTCCGGGGTGGCGGTCGGAACCAAGGTCCGGGGTGGAGGTCGGAACCAAGGTCCGGGGGGGCGGTCGGAACCAAAGTCCGGCGTGGCGGTCGGAACCAAGGTCCGGCGTGGCGGTCGGAACCAAGGTCCGGGGTGGCGGTCGGGACCAAGGTCCGGGGTGGCGGTTGGAACCAAGGACCGGGGTGGCGGTCGGAACCACGTTCCGGGGTGGCGGTCGGATCCAATGTCCAGGGTGGCGGTCGGAATCAAGGTCCGGGGTGGCGGTTGGAACCAAGGTCCGGGGTGGCGGTCGGAAGCAAGGTCCGGGGTGGCGGTCGGAACCAAGGTCCGGGGGGGCGGACGGAACCAAGGTCCGGGGTGGCGTTCTGAACCAAGGTCCGGGGTGGCGGTCCGAACCAAGGTCCGGAGTGGCGGTCGGAACCAAGGTCCGGGGTGGCGGTCGGAACAAATGTCCGGGGTGGCGGTCGGAACCAATGACCGAGGTGGCGGCCGGAACCAAGGTCCGGGGTGGCGGTCGGAACCAAGGTCCGGGGTGGCGTTCGGAACCAAGGTCCGGGGTGGCGGTCGGAAACAATGTCAGGTGTGGCGTTCGAACCACCTTCCGGTGAGGCGGTCGGAACCAAGGTCCGGGGTGACAGAACTAAGGTCCAACGTGGCGGTCGGAACCAAGGTCCGGGGTGGAGGTCGGAACCATGGTCCGGGGGGTGGTCGGAAACAAAGTCCGGGGTGGCAGTCGGATCCAAGGTGCGGGGAGGCAGTCGGAACCAAGGCCCGGGCTGGCAGTCGGAACCAAGGTCCGGGGGGTCGGGCGGAACCATGGTCCGGGGGTGCAGTCGGAACCAAGGTCCGGTCTCGCGTTCGGAACCAAGGTCCGGGGTGGCGGTCGGAACCAAGGTCTGGGTTGGCGTTCGGAACCAAGGTCCGAGGTGGCGGTCGGAACCAAGGTTCGGGGTGGTGGTCGGAACCAAGGTCCGGGGTGGCGGTCGGAACCAAGGTCCAGGGTGGCGTTCGGAACCAAGTTACTGGGTGGCGGCCGGAACCATGGGCCGGGGTGGCGGTCGGAAGTAAGGTCCGGGGAGGCGGTCGGAACCAAGCCCCGGGCTGGCAGTCGGAACCAAGGTCCGGGGGGTCGGGCGGAACCATGGTCCGGGGGTGCAGTCGGAAGCAAGGTCCGGTCTCGCGTTCGGAACCAAGGTCCGGGGTGGCGGTCGGAACCAAGGTCTGGGTTGGCGGTCGGAACGAAGGTCCGAGGTGGCGGTCGGAACCAAGGTTCGGGGTGGTGGTCGGAACCAAGGTCCGGGGTGGCGATCGGAACCAAGGTTCAGGGTGGCGTTCGGAACCAAGTTACTGGGTGGCGGCCGGAACCATGGGCCGGGGTGGCGGTCGGAAGTAAGGTCCGGGGTGGCGGTCGGAAGTAAGGTCCGGGGTGGCGGTCGGAAGTAAGGTCCGGGGTGGCGGTCGGAAGTAAGGTCCGGGGTGGCGGTCGGATCCAAGGTCCGGGGTGGCGGTTGGAAGTAAGGTCCGGGGTGGCGGTCGGAATCAAGGTTCGGGGTGGCGGTCGGAACGAAGGTCC
Organism: Mustelus asterias; assembly: GCF_964213995.1. Taxonomy (NCBI): domain Eukaryota; kingdom Metazoa; phylum Chordata; class Chondrichthyes; order Carcharhiniformes; family Triakidae; genus Mustelus; species Mustelus asterias. The sequence continues at coordinate 89,538 of NW_027590662.1, forward strand.
GGGGTGGAGGTCGGAACCAAGGTCCGGGGGGGCGGTCGGAACCAAAGTCCGGGGTGGCGGTCGGAACCAAGGTCCGGGGTGGAGGTCGGAACCAAGGTCCGGGGGGGCGGTCGGAACCAAAGACCGGGGTGGCGGTCGGAACCAAGGTCCGGGGTGGCGGTCGGAACCAAGGTCCGGCGTGGCGGTCGGAACCAAGGTCCGGGGTGGCGGTCGGCACCAAGGTCCGGGGTGGCGGTTGGAACCAAGGACCGGGGTGGCGGTCGGAACCACGTTCCGGGGTGGCGGTCGGATCCAATGTCCAGGGTGGCGGTCGGAATCAAGGTCCGGGGTGGCGGTTGGAACCAAGGTCCGGGGTGGCGGTCGGAACCAAGGTCCGGGCTGGCGGTCGGAACCAAGGTCCGGGGGGGCGGACGGAACCAAGGTCCGGGGTGGCGTTATGAACCAAGGTCCGGGGTGGCGGTTCGAACCAAGGTCCGGAGTGGCGGTCGGAACCAAGGTCCGGGGTGGCGGTCGGAACAAATGTCCGGGGTGGCGGTCGGAACCAATGTCCGAGGTGGCGGCCGGAACCAAGGTCCGGGGTGGCGGTCGGAACCAAGGTCCGGGGTGGCGGTCGGAACCAAGGTCCGGGGTGGCGTTCGGAACCAAGGTCCGGGGTGGCGGTCGGAAACAATGTCAGGTGTGGCGTTCGAACCACCTTCCGGTGAGGCGGTCGGAACCAAGGTCCGGGGTGACAGTCAGAACTAAGGTCCAACGTGGCGTTCGGAACCAAGGTCCGGGGTGGAGGTCCGAACCAAGGTCCGGGGGGTGGTCGGAAACAAAGTCCGGGGTGGCAGTCGGATCCAAGGTGCGGGGAGGCAGTCGGAACCAAGGCCCGGGCTGGCAGTCGGAACCAAGGTCCGAGGTGGCGGTCGGAACCAAGGTTCGGGGTGGTGGTCGGAACCAAGGTCCGGGGTGGTGATCGGAACCAAGGTTCAGGGTGGCGTTCGGAACCAAGTTACTGGGTGGCGGCCGGAACCATGGGCCGGTGTGGCGGTCGGAAGTAAGGTCCGGGGTGGCGGTCGGAAGTAAGGTCCGGGGTGGCGGTCGGAAGTAAGGTCCGGGGTGGCGGTCGGAAGTAAGGTCCGGGGTGGCGGTCGGATCCAAGGTCCGGGGTGCCGGTTGGAAGTAAGGTCCGGGGTGGCGGTCGGAATCAAGGTCCGGGGTGGCGGTCGGAACCAAGGTCCGTGGTGGAGGTCGGAACCAAGGTCCGGGGGGGCGGTCGGAACCAAAGTCCGGGGTGGCGGTCGGAACCAAGGTCCGGGGTGGCGGTCGGAACCAAGGTCCGGCGTGGCGGTCGGAACCAAGGTCCGGGGTGGCGGTCGGGACCAAGGTCCGGGGTGGCGGTTGGAACCAAGGACCGGGGTGGCGGTCGGAACCACGTTCCGGGGTGGCGGTCGGATCCAATGTCCAGGGTGGCAGTCGGAACCAAGGTCCGGTCTCGCGTTCGGAACCAAGGTCCGGGGTGGCGGTCGGAACCAAGGTCTGGGTTGGCGGTCGGAACCAAGGTCCGAGGTGGCGGTTGGAACCAAGGTTCGGGGTGGTGGTCGGAACCAAGGTCCGGGGTGGCGGTCGGAACCAAGGTCCAGGGTGGCGTTCGGAACCAAGTTACTGGGTGGCGGCCGGAACCATGGGCCGGTGTGGCGGTCGGAAGTAAGGTCCGGGGTGGCGGTCGGAAGTAAGGTCCGGGGTGGCGGTCGGAAGTAAGGTCCGGGGTGGCGGTCGGAAGTAAGGTCCGGGGTGGCGGTCGGATCCAAGGTCCGGGGTGCCGGTTGGAAGTAAGGTCCGGGGTGGCGGTCGGAATCAAGGTCCGGGGTGGCGGTCGGAACCAAGGTCCGGGGTGGAGGTCGGAACCAAGGTCCGGGGGGGCGGTCGGAACCAAAGTCCGGGGTGGCGGTCGGAACCAAGGTCCGGGGTGGCGGTCGGAACCAAGGTCCGGCGTGGCGGTCGGAACCAAGGTCCGGGGTGGCGGTCGGGACCAAGGTCCGGGGTGGCGGTTGGAACCAAGGACCGGGGTGGCGGTCGGAACCACGTTCCGGGGTGGCGGTCGGATCCAATGTCCAGGGTGGCAGTCGGAACCAAGGTCCGGTCTCGCGTTCGGAACCAAGGTCCGGGGTGGCGGTCGGAACCAAGGTCTGGGTTGGCGGTCGGAACCAAGGTCCGAGGTGGCGGTTGGAACCAAGGTTCGGGGTGGTGGTCGGAACCAAGGTCCGGGGTGGCGGTCGGAACCAAGGTCCAGGGTGGCGTTCGGAACCAAGTTACTGGGTGGCGGCCGGAACCATGGGCCGGGGTGGCGGTCGGAAGTAAGGTCCGGGGAGGCGGTCGGAACCAAGGCCCGGGCTGGCAGTCGGAACCAAGGTCCGGGGGGTCGGGCGGAACCATTGTCCGGGGGTGCAGTCGGAAGCAAGGTCCGGTCTCGCGTTCGGAACCAAGGTCCGGGGTGGCGGTCGGAACCAAGGTCTGGGTTGGCGGTCGGAACCAAGGTCCGAGGTGGCGGTCGGAACCAAGGTTCGGGGTGGTGGTCGGAACCAAGGTCCGGGGTGGCGATCGGAACCAAGGTTCAGGGTGGCGTTCGGAACCAAGTTACTGGGTGGCGGCCGGAACCATGGGCCGGGGTGGCGGTCGGAAGTAAGGTCCGGGGTGGCGGTCGGAAGTAAGGTCCGGGGTGGCGGTCGGAAGTAAGGTCCGGGGTGGCGGTCGGAAGTAAGGTCCGGGGTGGCGGTCGGATCCAAGGTCCGGGGTGGCGGTTGGAAGTAAGGTCCGGGGTGGCGGTCGGAATCAAGGTCCGGGGTGGCGGTCGGAACCAAGGTCCGGGGTGGAGGTCGGAACCAAGGTCCGGGGGGGCGGTCGGAACCAAAGTCCGGGGTGGCGGTCGGAACCAAGGTCCGGGGTGGCGGTCGGAACCAAGGTCCGGCGTGGCGGTCGGAACCAAGGTCCGGGGTGGCGGTCGGCACCAAGGTCCGGGGTGGCGGTTGGAACCAAGGATCGGGTTGGCGGTCGGAACCACGTTCCGGGGTGGCGGTCGGATCCAATGTCCAGGGTGGCGGTCGGAATCAAGGTCCGGGGTGGCGGTTGGAACCAAGGTCCGGGGTGGCGGTCGGAACCATGGTCCGGGCTGGCGGTCGGAACCAAGGTCCGGGGGGGCGGACGGAACCAAGGTCCGGGGTGGCGTTCTGAACCAAGGTCCGGGGTGGCGGTTCGAACCAAGGTCCGGAGTGGCGGTCGGAACCAAGGTCCGGGGTGGCGGTCGGAACAAATGTCCGGGGTGGCGGTCGGAACCAATGTCCGAGGTGGCGGCCGGAACCAAGGTCCGGGGTGGCGGTCGGAACCAAGGTCCGGGGTGGCGGTCGGAACCAAGGTCCGGGGTGGCGTTCAGAACCAAAGTCCGGGGTGGCGGTCGGAAACAATGTCAGGTGTGGCGTTCGAACCACCTTCCGGTGAGGCGGTCGGAACCAAGGTCCGGGGTGACAGTCAGAACTAAGGTCCAACGTGGCGTTCGGAACCAAGGTCCGGGGTGGAGGTCGGAACCAAGGTCCGGGGGGTGGTCGGAAACAAAGTCCGGGGTGGCAGTCGGATCCAAGGTGCGGGGAGGCAGTCGGAACCAAGGCCCGGGCTGGCAGTCGGAACCAAGGTCCGAGGTGGCGGTCGGAACCAAGGTTCGGGGTGGTGGTCGGAACCAAGGTCCGGGGTGGCGATCGGAACCAAGGTTCAGGGTGGCGTTCGGAACCAAGTTACTGGGTGGCGGCCGGAACCATGGGCCGGTGTGGCGGTCGGAAGTAAGGTCCGGGGTGGCGGTCGGAAGTAAGGTCCGGGGTGGCGGTCGGAAGTAAGGTCCGGGGTGGCGGTCGGAAGTAAGGTCCGGGGTGGCGGTCGGATCCAAGGTCCGGGGTGGCGGTTGGAATCAAGGTCCGGGGTGGCGGTCGGAACCAAGGTCCGGGGTGGAGGTCGGAACCAAGGTCCGGGGGGGCGGTCGGAACCAAAGTCCGGGGTGGCGGTCGGAACCAAGGTCCGGGGTGGCGGTCGGAACCAAGGTCCGGCGTGGCGGTCGGAACCAAGGTCCGGGGTGGCGGTCGGGACCAAGGTCCGGGGTGGCGGTTGGAACCAAGGACCGGGGTGGCGGTCGGAACCACGTTCCGGGGTGGCGGTCGGATCCAATGTCCAGGGTGGCAGTCGGAACCAAGGTCCGGTCTCGCGTTCGGAACCAAGGTCCGGGGTGGCGGTCGGAACCAAGGTCTGGGTTGGCGGTCGGAACCAAGGTCCGAAGTGGCGGTCGGAACCAAGGTTCGGGGTGGTGGTCGGAACCAAGGTCCGGGGTGGCGGTCGGAACCAAGGTCCGGGGTGGCGTTCGGAACCAAGTTACTGGGTGGCGGCCGGAACCATGGGCCGGGGTGGCGGTCGGAAGTAAGGTCCGGGGAGGCGGTCGGAACCAAGGCCCGGGCTGGCAGTCGGAACCAAGGTCCGGGGGGTCGGGCGGAACCATGGTCCGGGGGTGCAGTCGGAAGCAAGGTCCGGTCTCGCGTTCGGAACCAAGGTCCGGGGTGGCGGTCGGAACCAAGGTCTGGGTTGGCGGTCGGAACCAAGGTCCGAGGTGGCGGTCGGAACCAAGGTTCGGGGTGGTGGTCGGAACCAAGGTCCGGGGTGGCGATCGGAACCAAGGTTCAGGGTGGCGTTCGGAACCAAGTTACTGGGTGGCGGCCGGAACCATGGGCCGGGGTGGCGGTCGGAAGTAAGGTCCGGGGTGGCGGTCGGAAGTAAGGTCCGGGGTGGCGGTCGGAAGTAAGGTCCGGGGTGGCGGTCGGAAGTAAGGTCCGGGGTGGCGGTCGGATCCAAGGTCCGGGGTGGCCGTTGGAAGTAAGGTCCGGGGTGGCGGTCGGAATCAAGGTCTGGGGTGGCGGTCGGAACCAAGGTCCGGGGTGGAGGTCGGAACCAAGGTCCGGGGGGGCGGTCGGAACCAAAGTCCGGGGTGGCGGTCGGAACCAAGGTCCGGGGTGGCGGTCGGAACCAAGGTCCGGCGTGGCGGTCGGAACCAAGGTCCGGGGTGGCGGTCGGGACCAAGGTCCGGGGTGGCGGTTGGAACCAAGGACCGGGGTGGCGGTCGGAACCACGTTCCGGGGTGGCGGTCGGATCCAATGTCCAGGGTGGCGGTCGGAATCAAGGTCCGGGGTGGCGGTTGGAACCAAGGTCCGGGGTGGCGGTCGGAACCAAGGTCCGGGGTGGCGGTCGGAACCAAGGTCTGGGGGGGCGGACGGAACCAAGGTCCGGGGTGGCGTTCTGAACCAAGGTCCGGGGTGGCGGTCGGAAGTAAGGTCCGGGGTGGCGGTCGGAAGTAAGGTCCGGGGTGGCGGTCGGAAGTAAGGTCCGGGGTGGCGGTCGGATCCAAGGTCCGGGGTGGCGGTTGGAAGTAAGGTCCGGGGTGGCGGTCGGAATCAAGGTCCGGGGTGGCGGTCGGAACCAAGGTCCGGGGTGGAGGTCGGAACCAAGGTCCGGGGTGGCGGTCGGGACCAATGTCCGGGGTGGCGGTTGGAACCAAGGACCGGGGTGGCGGTCGGAACCACGTTCCAGGGTGGCGGTCGGATCCAATGTCCAGGGTGGCAGTCGGAACCAAGGTCCGGTCTCGCGTTCGGAACCAAGGTCCGGGGTGGCGGTCGGAACCAAGGTCTGGGTTGGCGGTCGGAACCAAGGTCCGAGGTGGCGGTCGGAACCAAGGTTCGGGGTGGTGGTCGGAACCAAGGTCCGGGGTGGCGGTCGGAACCAAGGTCCAGGGTGGCGTTCGGAACCAAGTTACTGGGTGGCGGCCGGAACCATGGGCCGGGGTGGCGGTCGGAAGTAAGGTCCGGGGAGGCGGTCGGAACCAAGGCCCGGGCTGGCAGTCGGAACCAAGGTCCGGGGGGTCGGGCGGAACCATGGTCCGGGGGTGCAGTCGGAAGCAAGGTCCGGTCTCGCGTTCGGAACCAAGGTCCGGGGTGGCGGTCGGAACCAAGGTCTGGGTTGGCGGTCGGAACCAAGGTCCGAGGTGGCGGTCGGAACCAAGGTTCGGGGTGGTGGTCGGAACCAAGGTCCGGGGTGGCGATCGGAACCAAGGTTCAGGGTGGCGTTCGGAACCAAGTTACTGGGTGGCGGCCGGAACCATGGGCCGGGGTGGCGGTCGGAAGTAAGGTCCGGGGTGGCGGTCGGAAGTAAGGTCCGGGGTGGCGGTCGGAAGTAAGGTCCGGGGTGGCGGTCGGAAGTAAGGTCCGGGGTGGCGGTCGGATCCAAGGTCCGGGGTGGCGGTTGGAAGTAAGGTCCGGGGTGGCGGTCGGAATCAAGGTCCGGGGTGGCGGTCGGAACCAAGGTCCGGGGTGGAGGTCGGAACCAAGGTCCGGGGGGGCGGTCGGAACCAAAGTCCGGGGTGGCGGTCGGAACCAAGGTCCGGCGTGGCGGTCGGAACCAAGGTCCGGTGTGGCGGTCGGCACCAAGGTCCGGGGTGGCGGTTGGAACCAAGGACCGGGGTGGCGGTCGGAACCACGTTCCGGGGTGGCGGTCGGATCCAATGTCCAGGGTGGCGGTCGGAATCAAGGTCCGGGGTGGCGGTTGGAACCAAGGTCCGGGGTGGCGGTCGGAACCAAGGTCCGGGCTGGCGGTCGGAACCAAGGTCCGGGGGGGCGGACGGAACCAAGGACCGGGGTGGTGGTCGGAACCAAGGTCCGGGGTGGCGGTTCGAACCAAGGTCCGGAGTGGCGGTCGGAACCAAGGTCCGGGGTGGCGGTCGGAACAAATGTCCGGGGTGGCGGTCGGAACCAATGTCCGAGGTGGCGGCCGGAACCAAGGTCCGGGGTGGCGGTCGGAACCAAGGTCCGGGGTGGCGGTCGGAACCAAGGTCCGGGGTGGCGTTCGGAACCAAGGTCCGGGGTGGCGGTCGGAAACAATGTCAGGTGTGGCGTTCGAACCACCTTCCGGTGAGGCGGTCGCAACCAAGGTCCGGGGTGACAGTCAGAACTAAGGTCCAACGTGGCGTTCGGAACCAAGGTCCGGGGTGGAGGTCGGAACCAAGGTCCGGGGGGTGGTCGGAAACAAAGTCCGGGGTGGCAGTCGGATCCAAGGTGCGGGGAGGCAGTCGGAACCAAGGCCCGGGCTGGCAGTCGGAACCAAGGTCCGAGGTGGCGGTCGGAACCAAGGTTCGGGGTGGTGGTCGGAACCAAGGTCCGGGGTGGCGATCGGAACCAAGGTTCAGGGTGGCGTTCGGAACCAAGTTACTGGGTGGCGGCCGGAACCATGGGCCGGTGTGGCGGTCGGAAGTAAGGTCCGGGGTGGCGGTCGGAAGTAAGGTCCGGGGTGGCGGTCGGAACCAAGGTCCGGGGTGGCGGTCGGAAGTAAGGTCCGGGGTGGCGGTCGGATCCAAGGTCCGGGGTGGCGGTTGGAAGTAAGGTCCGGGGTGGTGGTCGGAACCAAGGTCCGGGGTGGCGGTCGGAACCAAGGTCCAGGGTGGCGTTCGGAACCAAGTTACTGGGTGGCGGCCGGAACCATGGGCCGGGGTGGCGGTCGGAAGTAAGGTCCGGGGAGGCGGTCGGAACCAAGGCCCGGGCTGGCAGTCATAGAACATAGAACATAGAACATAGAACATTACAGTGCAGAACAGGCCCTTCGGCCCACGATGTTGCACCGACCAGTTAAAAAAAAAAACTGTGACCCTCCAACCTAAACCAATTTCTTTTCGTCCATGAACCTATCTACGGATCTCTTAAACGCCCCCAAACTAGGCGCATTTACTACTGATGCTGGCAGGGCATTCCAATCCCTCACCACCCTCTGGGTAAAGAACCTACCCCTGACATCGGTTCTATAACTACCTCCCCTCAATTTAAAGCCATGCCCCCTCGTGCTGGATTTCTCCATCAGAGGAAAAAGGCTATCACTATCCACCCTATCTAAACCTCTAATCATCTTATATGTTTCAATAAGATCCCCTCTTAGCCGTCCGGGGTGGCGGTCGGCACCAAGGTCCGGGGTGGCGGTTGGAACCAAGGACCGGGGTGGCGGTCGGAACCACGTTCCGGGGTGGCGGTCGGATCCAATGTCCAGGGTGGCGGTCGGAATCAAGGTCCGGGGTGGCGGTTGGAACCAAGGTCCGGGGTGGCGGTCGGAACCAAGGTCCGGGCTGGCGGTCGGAACCAAGGTCCGGGGGGGCGGACGGAACCAAGGTCCGGGGTGGTGGTCGGAACCAAGGTCCGGGGTGGCGGTTCGAACCAAGGTCCGGAGTGGCGGTCGGAACCAAGGTCCGGGGTGGCGGTCGGAACAAATGTCCGGGGTGGCGGTCGGAACCAATGTCCGAGGTGGCGGCCGGAACCAAGGTCCGGGGTGGCGGTCGGAACCAAGGTCCGGGGTGGCGGTCGGAACCAAGGTCCGGGGTGGCGTTCGGAACCAAGGTCCGGGGTGGCGGTCGGAAACAATGTCAGGTGTGGCGTTCGAACCACCTTCCGGTGAGGCGGTCGGAACCAAGGTCCGGGGTGACAGTCAGAACTAAGGTCCAACGTTGCGTTCGGAACCAAGGTCCGGGGTGGAGGTCGGAACCAAGGTCCGGGGGGTGGTCGGAAACAAAGTCCGGGGTGGCAGTCGGATCCAAGGTGCGGGGAGGCAGTCGGAACCAAGGCCCGGGCTGGCAGTCGGAACCAAGGTCCGAGGTGGCGGTCGGAACCAAGGTTCGGGGTGGTGGTCGGAACCAAGGTCCGGGGTGGCGATCGGAACCAAGGTTCAGGGTGGCGTTCGGAACCAAGTTACTGGGTGGCGGCCGGAACCATGGGCCGGTGTGGCGGTCGGAAGTAAGGTCCGGGGTGGCGGTCGGAAGTAAGGTCCGGGGTGGCGGTCGGAAGTAAGGTCCGGGGTGGCGGTCGGAAGTAAGGTCCGGGGTGGCGGTCGGATCCAAGGTCCGGGGTGGCGGTTGGAAGTAAGGTCCGGGGTGGCGGTCGGAATCAAGGTCCGGGGTGGCGGTCGGAACCAAGGTCCGGGGTGGAGGTCGGAACCAAGGTCCGGGGGGGCGGTCGCAACCAAAGTCCGGGGTGGCGGTCGGAACCAAGGTCCGTGGTGGCGGTCGGAACCAAGGTCCGGCGTGGCGGTCGGAACCAAGGTCCGGGGTGGCGGTCGGGACCAAGGTCCGGGGTGGCGGTTGGAACCAAGGACCGGGGTGGCGGTCGGAACCACGTTCCGGGGTGGCGGTCGGATCCAATGTCCAGGGTGGCAGTCGGAACCAAGGTCCGGTCTCGCGTTCGGAACCAAGGTCCGGGGTGGCGGTCGGAACCAAGGTCTGGGTTGGCGGTCGGAACCAAGGTCCGAGGTGGCGGTCGGAACCAAGGTTCGGGGTGGTGGTCGGAACCAAGGTCCGGGGTGGCGGTCGGAACCAAGGTCCGGGGTGGCGTTCGGAACCATGTTACTGGGTGGCGGCCGGAACCATGGGCCGGGGTGGCGGTCGGAAGTAAGGTCCGGGGAGGCGGTCGGAACCAAGGCCCGGGCTGGCAGTCGGAACCAAGGTCCGGGGGGTCGGGCGGAACCATGGTCCGGGGGTGCAGTCGGAAGCAAGGTCCGGTCTCGCGTTCGGAACCAAGGTCCGGGGTGGCGGTCGGAACCAAGGTCTGGGTTGGCGGTCGGAACCAAGGTCCGAGGTGGCGGTCGGAACCAAGGTTCGGGGTGGTGGTCGGAACCAAGGTCCGGGGTGGCGATCGGAACCAAGGTTCAGGGTGGCGTTCGGAACCAAGTTACTGGGTGGCGGCCGGAACCATGGGCCGGGGTGGCGGTCGGAAGTAAGGTCCGGGGTGGCGGTCGGAAGTAAGGTCAGGGGTGGCGGTCGGAAGTAAGGTCCGGGGTGGCGGTCGGAAGTAAGGTCCGGGGTGGCGGTCGGATCCAAGGTCCGGGGTGGCGGTTGGAAGTAAGGTCCGGGGTGGCGGTCGGAATCAAGGTCCGGGGTGGCGGTCGGAACCAAGGTCCGGGGTGGAGGTCGGAACCAAGGTCCGGGGGGGCGGTCGGAACCAAAGTCCGGGGTGGCGGTCGGAACCAAGGTCCGGGGTGGCGGTCGGAACCAAGGTCCGGCGTGGCGGTCGGAACCAAGGTCCGGGGTGGCGGTCGGGACCAAGGTCCGGGGTGGCGGTTGGAACCAAGGACCGGGGTGGCGGTCGGAACCACGTTCCGGGGTGGCGGTCGGATCCAATGTCCAGGGTGGCGGTCGGAATCAAGGTCCGGTGTGGCGGTTGGAACCAAGGTCCGGGGTGGCGGTCGGAACCAAGGTCCGGGGTGGCGGTCGGAACCAAGGTCCGGGGGGGCGGACGGAACCAAGGTCCGGGGTGGCGTTCTGAACCAAGGTCCGGTGTGGCGGTCCGAACCAAGGTCCGGAGTGGCGGTCGGAACCAAGGTCCGGGGTGGCGGTCGGAACAAATGTCCGGGGTGGCGGTCGGAACCAATGTCCGAGGTGGCGGCCGGAACCAAGGTCCGGGGTGGCGGTCGGAACCAAGGTCCGGGGTGGCGGTCGGAACCAAGGTCCGGGGTGGCGTTCGGAACCAAGGTCCGGGGTGGCGGTCGGAAACAATGTCAGGTGTGGCGTTCGAACCACCTTCCGGTGAGGCGGTCGGAACCAAGGTCCGGGGTGACAGAACTAAGGTCCAACGTGGCGGTCGGAACAAAGGTCCGGGGTGGAGGTCGGAACCAAGGTCCGGGGGGTGGTCGGAAACAAAGTCCGGGGTGGCAGTCGGATCCAAGGTGCGGGGAGGCAGTCGGAACCAAGGCCCGGGCTGGCAGTCGGAACCAAGGTCCGGGGGGTCGGGCGGAACCATGGTCCGGGGGTGCAGTCGGAACCAAGGTCCGGTCTCGCGTTCGGAACCAAGGTCCGAGGTGGCGGTCGGATCCAAGGTTCGGGGTGGTGGTCGGAACCAAGGTCCGGGGTGGCGGTCGGAACCAAGGTCCAGGGTGGCGTTCGGAACCAAGTTACTGGGTGGCGACCGGAACCATGGGCCGGGGTGGCGGTCGGAAGTAAGGTCCGGGGAGGCGGTCGGAACCAAGGCCCGGGCTGGCAGTCGGAACCAAGGTCCGGGGGGTCGGGCGGAACCATGGTCCGGGGGTGCAGTCGGAAGCAAGGTCCGGTCTCGCGTTCGGAACCAAGGTCCGGGGTGGCGGTCGGAACCAAGGTCTGGGTTGGCGGTCGGAATGAAGGTCCGAGGTGGCGGTCGGAACCAAGGTTCGGGGTGGTGGTCGGAACCAAGGTCCGGGGTGGCGATCGGAACCAAGGTTCAGGGTGGCGTTCGGAACCAAGTTACTGGGTGGCGGCCGGAACCATGGGCCGGGGTGGCGGTCGGAAGTAAGGTCCGGGGTGGCAGTCGGAAGTAAGGTCCGGGGTGGCGGTCGGAAGTAAGGTCCGGGGTGGCGGTCGGAAGTAAGGTCCGGGGTGGCGGTCGGATCCAAGGTCGGGGGTGGCGGTTGGAAGTAAGGTCCGGGGTGGCGGTCGGAATCAAGGTCCGGGGTGGCGGTCGGAACCAAGGTCCGGGGTGGAGGTCGGAACCAAGGTCCGGGGGGGCGGTCGGAACCAAAGTCCGGGGTGGCGGTCGGAACCAAGGTCCGGGGTGGAGGTCGGAACCAAGGTCCAGGGGGGCGGTCGGAACCAAAGTCCGGGGTGGCGGTCGGAACCAAGGTCCGGGGTGGCGGTCGGAACCAAGGTCCGGCGTGGCGGTCGGAACCAAGGTCCGGGGTGGCGGTCGGGACCAAGGTCCGGGGTGGCGGTTGGAACCAAGGACCGGGGTGGCGGTCGGAACCACGTTCCGGGGTGGCGGTCGGATCCAATGTCCAGGGTGGCGGTCGGAATCAAGGTCCGGGGTGGCGGTTGGAACCAAGGTCCGGGGTGGCGGTCGGAACCAAGGTCCGGGGTGGCGGTCGGAACCAAGGTCCGGGGGGGCGGACGGAACCAAGGTCCGGGGTGGCGTTCTGAACCAAGGTCCGGGGTGGCGGTCCGAACCAAGGTCCGGAGTGGCGGTCGGAACCAAGGTCCGGGGTGTCGGTCGGAACAAATGTCCGGGGTGGCGGTCGGAACCAATGTCCAAGGTGGCGGCCGGAACCAAGGTCCGGGGTGGCGGTCGGAACCAAGGTCCGGGGTGGCGGTCGGAACCAAGGTCCGGGGTGGCGTTCGGAACAAAGGTCCGGGGTGGCGGTCGGAAACAATGTCAGGTGTGGCGTTCGAACCACCTTCCGGTGAGGCGGTCGGAACCAAGGTCCGGGGTGACAGTCAGAACTAAGGTCCAACGTGGCGGTCGGAACCAAGGTCCGGGGTGGAGGTCGGAACCAAGGTCCGGGGGGTGGTCGGAAACAAAGTCCGGGGTGGCAGTCGGATCCAAGGTGCGGGGAGGCAGTCGGAACCAAGGCCCGGGCTGGCAGTCGGAACCAATGTCCGGGGGGTCGGGCGGAACCATGGTCCGGGGGTGCAGTCGGAACCAAGGTCCGGTCTCGCGTTCGGAACCAAGGTCCGGGGTGGCGGTCGGAACCAAGGTCTGGGTTGGCGGTCGGAACCAAGGTCCGAGGTGGCGGTCGGAACCAAGGTTCGGGGTGGTGGTCGGAACCAAGGTCCGGGGTGGCGGTCGGAACCAAGGTCCAGGGTGGCGTTCGGAACCAAGTTACTGGGTGGCGGCCGGAACCATGGGCCGGGGTGGCGGTCGGAAGTAAGGTCCGGGGAGGCGGTCGGAACCAAGGCCCTGGCTGGCAGTCGGAACCAAGGTCCGGGGGGTCGGGCGGAACCATGGTCGGGGGTGCAGTCGGAACCAAGGTCCAGTCTCGCGTTCGGAACCAAGGTCCGGGGTGGCGGTCGGAACCAAGGTCTGGGTTGGCGGTCGGAACCAAGGTCCGAGGTTGCGGTCGGAACCAAGGTTCGGGGTGGTGGTCGGAACAAAGGTCCGGGGTGGCGGTCGGAACCAAGGTTCAGGGTGGCGTTCGGAACCAAGTTACTGGGTGGCGGCCGGAACCATGGGCCGGGGTGGCGGTCGGAAGTAAGGTCCGGGGTGGCGGTCGGAAGTAAGGTCCGTGGTGGCGGTCGGAAGTAAGGTCCGGGGTGGCGGTCGGAAGTCAGGTCCGGGGTGCCGGTCGGATCCAAGGTCCGGGGTGGCGGTTGGAAGTAAGGTCCGGGGTGGCGGTCGGAATCAAGGTCCGGGGTGGCGGTCGGAACCAAGGTCCGGGGTGGAGGTCGGAACCAAGGACCGGGGGGGCGGTCGGAACCAAGGACCGGGGTGGCGGTCGGAACCACGTTCCGGGGTGGCGGTCGGATCCAATTTCCAGGGTGGCGGTCGGAATCAAGGTCCGGGGTGGCGGTTGGAACCAAGGTCCGGGGTGGCGGTCGGAACCAAGGTCCGGGGTGGCGGTCGGAACCAAGGTCCGGGGGGGCGGACGGAACCAAGGTCCGGGGTGGCGTTCTGAACCAAGGTCCGGGGTGGCGGTCCGAACCAAGGTCCGGAGTGGCGGTCGGAACCAAGGTCCGGGGTGGCGGTCGGAACAAATGTCCGGGGTGGCGGTCGGAACCAATGTCCGAGGTGGCGGCCGGAACCAAGGTCCGGGGTGGCGGTCGGAACCAAGGTCCGGGGTGGCGGACGGAACCAAGGTCCGGGGTAGCGGTCGGAACCAAGGTCCGGGGTGGCGGTCGGAACCAAAGTCCGGGGTGGCGGTCGGAACCAAGTTCCGTGGTGGCGGTCGGAACCAAGGTCCGGGGGGTGCGGTCGGGACCAACGTCCGGCGTGGCGGTCGGAACCAAGGTCAGGGGTGGCGGTGGGAACCACGTTCTGGGGCGGCGGTCGGAACCAAGGTCCGGGGTGGCGGTCGGAACCAAGGTCCAGGGTGGCATTCGGAACCAAGTTACGGGGTGGCGGTCGGAACCAAGGGCCGGGGTGGCGCGCGGAATCAAGGTCCGGGGTGGCGGTCGGACCCAAGGTCCGGGGTGGTGTTCGGAACTAAGGTCCGGGTTGGCGGTCGAAACAAAGGTCCCGGGTCGTGGGCGGAACCATGGTCCGGGGTGGCGGTCGGAAACAAGGTCCGGGGTGGCGGTCGGAAGTAAGGTCCGGGGTGGCGGTCGGACCCAAGGTCCGGGGTGGTGGTCGGAACCAAGGTCCGAGGTGGCGGTCGGAACCAAGGTCCGGGGTGGCGGTCGGAACAAAGGTCCGGGGTCGTGGGCGGAACCATGGTCCGGGGTGGCGGTCGGAAACAAGGTCCGGGGTGGCGGTCGGAAGTAAGGTCCGGGGAGGCGGTCGGAACCAAGGTCCGGGGTGGTGGTTGGAACCAAGGTCCGAGGTGGCGGTCGGAACCAAGGTCCGGGGTGGCGGTCGGATCCAAGGTCCGGGGTGGCGGTTGGAACCAAGGTCCGAGGTGGCGGTCGGAACCAAGGTCCGGGGTGGCGGTCGGATCCAAGGTCCAGGGTGGCGGTTGGAACCAAGGACCGGGGTGGCGCTCGGAACCACGTTCCGGGGTGGCGGTCGGAACCAAGGTCCGGGGTGGCGGTCGGAACCATGGTCCGGGGGGGCGGACGGATCCAAGGTCCGGGGTGGCGTTCTGAACCAAGGTCCGGGGTGGCGGTCGGAACCAAGGTCCGGGGTGGCGGTCGGAACCAATGTCCGGGGTGGCGGTCGGAACCAATGTCCGAGGTGGCGGTCGGAACCAAGGTCCGGGGTGGCGGTCGGAACCAAGTTCCGGGGGTGGTGGTCGGAACCAAGTTCCGGGGTGGCGGTCGGAACCAAGGTCCGGGGTGGTGGTCGGATCCAATGTCAGTGGTGGCGGTCGGAACCAATGTCCGAGGTGGCGGTCGGAACCAAGGTCCGGGGTGGCGGTCGGAACCAAGGTCCGGGGTGGCGGTCGGAAACAATGTCAGGTGTGGCGTTCGAACCACCTTCCGGTGAGGCGGTCGGAACCAAGGTCCGGGGTGACAGTCAGAACTAAGGTCCAACGTGGCGGTCGGAACCTGGGTCCGGTGTGGCGATCGGAACAAATCCGGGGTGGCTGTCGGAACCAAGGTCCGGGGTGGCGGTCGGAACCAAGGTCTGGGTTGGCGGTCGGAACCAAGGTCCGAGGTGGCGGTCGGAACCAAGGTTCGGGGTGGTGGTCGGAACCAAGGTCCGGGGTGGCGGTCGGAACCAAGGTCCAGGGTGGCGTTCGGAACCAAGTTACTGGGTGGCGACCGGAACCATGGGCCGGGGTGGCGGTCGGAAGTAAGGTCCGGGGAGGCGGTCGGAACCAAGGCCCGGGCTGGCAGTCGGAACCAAGGTCCGGGGGGTCGGGCGGAACCATGGTCCGGGGGTGCAGTCGGAAGCAAGGTCCGGTCTCGCGTTCGGAACCAAGGTCCGGGGTGGCGGTCGTAACCAAGGTCTGGGTTGGCGGTCGGAATGAAGGTCCGAGGTGGCGGTCGGAACCAAGGTTCGGGGTGGTGGTCGGAACCAAGGTCCGGGGTGGCGATCGGAACCAAGGTTCAGGGTGGCGTTCGGAACCAAGTTACTGGGTGGCGGCCGGAACCATGGGCCGGGGTGGCGGTCGGAAGTAAGGTCCGGGGTGGCAGTCGGAAGTAAGGTCCGGGGTGGCGGTCGGAAGTAAGGTCCGGGGTGGCGGTCGGAAGTAAGGTCCGGGGTGGCGGTCGGATCCAAGGTCGGGGGTGGCGGTTGGAAGTAAGGTCCGGGGTGGCGGTCGGAATCAAGGTCCGGGGTGGCGGTCGGAACCAAGGTCCGGGGTGGAGGTCGGAACCAAGGTCCGGGGGGGCGGTCGGAACCAAAGTCCGGGGTGGCGGTCGGAACCAAGGTCCGGGGTGGAGGTCGGAACCATGGTCCAGGGGGGCGGTCGGAACCAAAGTCCGGGGTGGCGGTCGGAACCAAGGTCCGGGGTGGCGGTCGGAACCAAGGTCCGGCGTGGCGGTCGGAACCAAGGTCCGGGGTGGCGGTCGGGACCAAGGTCCGGGGTGGCGGTTGGAACCAAGGACCGGGGTGGCGGTCGGAACCACGTTCCGGGGTGGCGGTCGGATCCAATGTCCAGGGTGGCGGTCGGAATCAAGGTCCGAGGTGGCGGTTGGAACCAAGGTCCGGGGTGGCGGTCGGAACCAAGGTCCGGGGTGGCGGTCGGAACCAAGGTCCGGGGGGGCGGACGGAACCAAGGTCCGGGGTGGCGTTCTGAACCAAGGTCCGGGGTGGCGGTCCGAACCAAGGTCCGGAGTGGCGGTCGGAACCAAGGTCCGGGGTGGCGGTCGGAACAAATGTCCGGGGTGGCGGTCGGAACCAATGTCCAAGGTGGCGGCCGGAACCAAGGTCCGGGGTGGCGGTCGGAACCAAGGTCCGGGGTGGCGGTCGGAACCAAGGTCCGGGGTGGCGTTCGGAACCAAGGTCCGGGGTGGCGGTCGGAAACAATGTCAGGTGTGGCGTTCGAACCACCTTCCGGTGAGGCGGTCGGAACCAAGGTCCGGGGTGACAGTCAGAACTAAGGTCCAACGTGGCGGTCGGAACCAAGGTCCGGGGTGGAGGTCGGAACCAAGGTCCGGGGGGTGGTCGGAAACAAAGTCCGGGGTGGCAGTCGGATCCAAGGTGCGGGGAGGCAGTCGGAACCAAGGCCCGGGCTGGCAGTCGGAACCAAGGTCCGGGGGGTCGGGCGGAACCATGGTCCGGGGGTGCAGTCGGAACCAAGGTCCGGTCTCGCGTTCGGAACCAAGGTCCGGGGTGGCGGTCGGAACCAAGGTCTGGGTTGGCGGTCGGAACCAAGGTCCGAGGTGGCGGTCGGAACCAAGGTTCGGGGTGGTGGTCGGAACCAAGGTCCGGGGTGGCGGTCGGAACCAAGGTCCAGGGTGGCGTTCGGAACCAAGTTACTGGGTGGCGGCCGGAACCATGGGCCGGGGTGGCGGTCGGAAGTAAGGTCCGGGGAGGCGGTCGGAACCAAGGCCCTGGCTGGCAGTCGGAACCAAGGTCCGGGGGGTCGGGCGGAACCATGGTCGGGGGTGCAGTCGGAACCAAGGTCCAGTCTCGCGTTCGGAACCAAGGTCCGGGGTGGCGGTCGGAACCAAGGTCTGGGTTGGCGGTCGGAACCAAGGTCCGAGGTTGCGGTCGGAACCAAGGTTCGGGGTGGTGGTCGGAACAAAGGTCCGGGGTGGCGGTCGGAACCAAGGTTCAGGGTGGCGTTCGGAACCAAGTTACTGGGTGGCGGCCGGAACCATGGGCCGGGGTGGCGGTCGGAAGTAAGGTCCGGGGTGGCGGTCGGAAGTAAGGTCCGGGGTGGCGATCGGAAGTAAGGTCCGGGGTGGCGGTCGGAAGTCAGGTCCGGGGTGGCGGTCGGATCCAAGGTCCGGGGTGGCGGTTGGAAGTAAGGTCCGGGGTGGCGGTCGGAATCAAGGTCCGGGGTGGCGGTCGGAACCAAGGTCCGGGGTGGAGGTCGGAACCAAGGACCGGGGGGGCGGTCGGAACCAAGGACCGGGGTGGCGGTCGGAACCACGTTCCGGGGTGGCGGTCGGATCCAATTTCCAGGGTGGCGGTCGGAATCAAGGTCCGGGGTGGCGGTTGGAACCAAGGTCCGGGGTGGCGGTCGGAACCAAGGTCCGGGGTGGCGGTCGGAACCAAGGTCCGGGGGGGCGGACGGAACCAAGGTCCGGGGTGGCGTTCTGAACCAAGGTCCGGGGTGGCGGTCCGAACCAAGGTCCGGAGTGGCGGTCGGAACCAAGGTCCGGGGTGGCGGTCGGAACCAAGGTCCGGGGTGGCGGACGGAACCAAGGTCCGGGGTAGCGGTCGGAACCAAGGTCCGGGGTGGCGGTCGGAACCAAAGTCCGGGGTGGCGGTCGGAACCAAGTTCCGTGGTGGCGGTCGGAACCAAGGTCCGGGGGGTGCGGTCGGGACCAACGTCCGGCGTGGCGGTCGGAACCAAGGTCAGGGGTGGCGGTGGGAACCACGTTCTGGGGCGGCGGTCGGAACCAAGGTCCGGGGTGGCGGTCGGAACCAAGGTCCAGGGTGGCATTCGGAACCAAGTTACGGGGTGGCGGTCGGAACCAAGGGCCGGGGTGGCGCGCGGAATCAAGGTCCGGGGTGGCGGTCGGACCCAAGGACCGGGGTGGTGTTCGGAACTAAGGTCCGGGTTGGCGGTCGAAACAAAGGTCCCGGGTCGTGGGCGGAACCATGGTCCGGGGTGGCGGTCGGAAACAAGGTCCGGGGTGGCGGTCGGAAGTAAGGTCCGGGGTGGCGGTCGGACCCAAGGTCCGGGGTGGTGGTCGGAACCAAGGTCCGAGGTGGCGGTCGGAACCAAGGTCCGGGGTGGCGGTCGGAACAAAGGTCCGGGGTCGTGGGCGGAACCATGGTCCGGGGTGGCGGTCGGAAACAAGGTCCGGGGTGGCGGTCGGAAGTAAGGTCCGGGGAGGCGGTCGGAACCAAGGTCCGGGGTGGTGGTTGGAACCAAGGTCCGAGGTGGCGGTCGGAACCAAGGTCCGGGGTGGCGGTCGGATCCAAGGTCCGGGGTGGCGGTTGGAACCAAGGTCCGAGGTGGCGGTCGGAACCAAGGTCCGGGGTGGCGGTCGGATCCAAGGTCCAGGGTGGCGGTTGGAACCAAGGACCGGGGTGGCGCTCGGAACCACGTTCCGGGGTGGCGGTCGGAACCAAGGTCCGGGGTGGCGGTCGGAACCATGGTCCGGGGGGGCGGACGGATCCAAGGTCCGGGGTGGCGTTCTGAACCAAGGTCCGGGGTGGCGGTCGGAACCAAGGTCCGGGGTGGCGGTCGGAACCAATGTCCGGGGTGGCGGTCGGAACCAATGTCCGAGGTGGCGGTCGGAACCAAGGTCCGGGGTGGCGGTCGGAACCAAGTTCCGGGGGTGGTGGTCGGAACCAAGTTCCGGGGTGGCGGTCGGAACCAAGGTCCGGGGTGGTGGTCGGATCCAATGTCAGTGGTGGCGGTCGGAACCAATGTCCGAGGTGGCGGTCGGAACCAAGGTCCGGGGTGGCGGTCGGAACCAAGGTCCGGGGTGGCGGTCGGAAACAATGTCAGGTGTGGCGTTCGAACCACCTTCCGGTGAGGCGGTCGGAACCAAGGTCCGGGGTGACAGTCAGAACTAAGGTCCAACGTGGCGGTCGGAACCTGGGTCCGGTGTGGCGATCGGAACAAATCCGGGGTGGCTGTCGGAACCAAGGTCCGGGGTGGCGGTCGGAACCAAGGTCTGGGTTGGCGGTCGGAACCAAGGTCCGAGGTGGCGGTCGGAACCAAGGTTCGGGGTGGTGGTCGGAACCAAGGTCCGGGGTGGCGGTCGGAACCAAGGTCCAGGGTGGCGTTCGGAACCAAGTTACTGGGTGGCGACCGGAACCATGGGCCGGGGTGGCGGTCGGAAGTAAGGTCCGGGGAGGCGGTCGGAACCAAGGCCCGGGCTGGCAGTCGGAACCAAGGTCCGGGGGGTCGGGCGGAACCATGGTCCGGGGGTGCAGTCGGAAGCAAGGTCCGGTCTCGCGTTCGGAACCAAGGTCCGGGGTGGCGGTCGGAACCAAGGTCTGGGTTGGCGGTCGGAATGAAGGTCCGAGGTGGCGGTCGGAACCAAGGTTCGGGGTGGTGGTCGGAACCAAGGTCCGGGGTGGCGATCGGAACCAAGGTTCAGGGTGGCGTTCGGAACCAAGTTACTGGGTGGCGGCCGGAACCATGGGCCGGGGTGGCGGTCGGAAGTAAGGTCCGGGGTGGCAGTCGGAAGTAAGGTCCGGGGTGGCGGTCGGAAGTAAGGTCCGGGGTGGCGGTCGGAAGTAAGGTCCGGGGTGGCGGTCGGATCCAAGGTCGGGGGTGGCGGTTGGAAGTAAGGTCCGGGGTGGCGGTCGGAATCAAGGTCCGGGGTGGCGGTCGGAACCAAGGTCCGGGGTGGAGGTCGGAACCAAGGTCCGGGGGGGCGGTCGGAACCAAAGTCCGGGGTGGCGGTCGGAACCAAGGTCCGGGGTGGAGGTCGGAACCATGGTCCAGGGGGGCGGTCGGAACCAAAGTCCGGGGTGGCGGTCGGAACCAAGGTCCGGGGTGGCGGTCGGAACCAAGGTCCGGCGTGGCGGTCGGAACCAAGGTCCGGGGTGGCGGTCGGGACCAAGGTCCGGGGTGGCGGTTGGAACCAAGGACCGGGGTGGCGGTCGGAACCACGTTCCGGGGTGGCGGTCGGATCCAATGTCCAGGGTGGCGGTCGGAATCAAGGTCCGGGGTGGCGGTTGGAACCAAGGTCCGGGGTGGCGGTCGGAACCAAGGTCCGGGGTGGCGGTCGGAACCAAGGTCCGGGGGGGCGGACGGAACCAAGGTCCGGGGTGGCGTTCTGAACCAAGGTCCGGGGTGGCGGTCCGAACCAAGGTCCGGAGTGGCGGTCGGAACCAAGGTCCGGGGTGGCGGTCGGAACAAATGTCCGGGGTGGCGGTCGGAACCAATGTCCAAGGTGGCGGCCGGAACCAAGGTCCGGGGTGGCGGTCGGAACCAAGGTCCGGGGTGGCGGTCGGAACCAAGGTCCGGGGTGGCGTTCGGAACCAAGGTCCGGGGTGGCGGTCGGAAACAATGTCAGGTGTGGCGTTCGAACCACCTTCCGGTGAGGCGGTCGGAACCAAGGTCCGGGGTGACAGTCAGAACTAAGGTCCAACGTGGCGGTCGGAACCAAGGTCCGGGGTGGAGGTCGGAACCAAGGTCCGGGGGGTGGTCGGAAACAAAGTCCGGGGTGGCAGTCGGATCCAAGGTGCGGGGAGGCAGTCGGAACCAAGGCCCGGGCTGGCAGTCGGAACCAAGGTCCGGGGGGTCGGGCGGAACCATGGTCCGGGGGTGCAGTCGGAACCAAGGTCCGGTCTCGCGTTCGGAACCAAGGTCCGGGGTGGCGGTCGGAACCAAGGTCTGGGTTGGCGGTCGGAACCAAGGTCCGAGGTGGCGGTCGGAACCAAGGTTCGGGGTGGTGGTCGGAACCAAGGTCCGGGGTGGCGGTCGGAACCAAGGTCCAGGGTGGCGTTCGGAACCAAGTTACTGGGTGCCGGCCGGAACCATGGGCCGGGGTGGCGGTCGGAAGTAAGGTCCGGGGAGGCGGTCGGAACCAAGGCCCTGGCTGGCAGTCGGAACCAAGGTCCGGGGGGTCGGGCGGAACCATGGTCGGGGGTGCAGTCGGAACCAAGGTCCAGTCTCGCGTTCGGAACCAAGGTCCGGGGTGGCGGTCGGAACCAAGGTCTGGGTTGGCGGTCGGAACCAAGGTCCGAGGTTGCGGTCGGAACCAAGGTTCGGGGTGGTGGTCGGAACAAAGGTCCGGGGTGGCGGTCGGAACCAAGGTTCAGGGTGGCGTTCGGAACCAAGTTACTGGGTGGCGGCCGGAACCATGGGCCGGGGTGGCGGTCGGAAGTAAGGTCCGGGGTGGCGGTCGGAAGTAAGGTCCGGGGTGGCGATCGGAAGTAAGGTCCGGGGTGGCGGTCGGAAGTCAGGTCCGGGGTGGCGGTCGGATCCAAGGTCCGGGGTGGCGGTTGGAAGTAAGGTCCGGGGTGGCGGTCGGAATCAAGGTCCGGGGTGGCGGTCGGAACCAAGGTCCGGGGTGGAGGTCGGAACCAAGGACCGGGGGGGCGGTCGGAACCAAGGACCGGGGTGGCGGTCGGAACCACGTTCCGGGGTGGCGGTCGGATCCAATTTCCAGGGTGGCGGTCGGAATCAAGGTCCGGGGTGGCGGTTGGAACCAAGGTCCGGGGTGGCGGTCGGAACCAAGGTCCGGGGTGGCGGTCGGAACCAAGGTCCGGGGGGGCGGACGGAACCAAGGTCCGGGGTGGCGTTCTGAACCAAGGTCCGGGGTGGCGGTCCGAACCAAGGTCCGGAGTGGCGGTCGGAACCAAGGTCCGGGGTGGCGGTCGGAACAAATGTCCGGGGTGGCGGTCGGAACCAATGTCCGAGGTGGCGGCCGGAACCAAGGTCCGGGGTGGCGGTCGGAACCAAGGTCCGGGGTGGCGGACGGAACCAAGGTCCGGGGTAGCGGTCGGAACCAAGGTCCGGGGTGGCGGTCGGAACCAAAGTCCAGGGTGGCGGTCGGAACCAAGTTCCGTGGTGGCGGTCGGAACCAAGGTCCGGGGGGTGCGGTCGGGACCAACGTCCGGCGTGGCGGTCGGAACCAAGGTCAGGGGTGGCGGTGGGAACCACGTTCTGGGGCGGCGGTCGGAACCAAGGTCCGGGGTGGCGGTCGGAACCAAGGTCCGGGGTGGCATTCGGAACCAAGTTACGGGGTGGCGGTCGGAACCAAGGGCCGGGGTGGCGCGCGGAATCAAGGCCCGGGGTGGCGGTCGGACCCAAGGTCCGGGGTGGTGGTCGGAACTAAGGTCCGGGTTGGCGGTCGAAACAAAGGTCCCGGGTCATGGGCGGAACCATGGTCCGGGGTGGCGGTCGGAAACAAGGTCCGGGGTGGCGGTCGGAAGTAAGGTCCGGGGTGGCGGTCGGACCCAAGGGCCGGGGTGGTGGTCGGAACCAAGGTCCGAGGTGGCGGTCGGAACCAAGGTCCGGGGTGGCGGTCGGAACAAAGGTCCGGGGTCGTGGGCGGAACCATGGTCCGGGGTGGCGGTCGGAAACAAGGTCCGGGGTGGCGGTCGGAAGTAAGGTCCGGGGAGGCGGTCGGAACCAAGGTCCGGGGTGGTGGTTGGAACCAAGGTCCGAGGTGGCGGTCGGAACCAAGGTCCGGGGTGGCGGTCGGATCCAAGGTCCGGGGTGGCGGTTGGAACCAAGGTCCGAGGTGGCGGTCGGAACCAAGGTCCGGGGTGGCGGTCGGATCCAAGGTCCAGGGTGGCGGTTGGAACCAAGGACCGGGGTGGCGCTCGGAACCACGTTCCGGGGTGGCGGTCGGAACCAAGGTCCGGGGTGGCGGTCGGAACCATGGTCCGGGGGGGCGGACGGATCCAAGGTCCGGGGTGGCGTTCTGAACCAAGGTCCGGGGTGGCGGTCGGAACCAAGGTCCGGGGTGGCGGTCGGAACCAATGTCCGGGGTGGCGGTCGGAACCAATGTCCGAGGTGGCGGTCGGAACCAAGGTCCGGGGTGGCGGTCGGAACCAAGTTCCGGGGTGGTGGTCGGAACCAAGTTCCGGGGTGGCGGTCGGAACCAAGGTCCGGGGTGGTGGTCGGATCCAATGTCCGGGGTGGCGGTCGGAACCAATGTCCGAGGTGGCGGTCGGAACCAAGGTCCGGGGTGGCGGTCGGAACCAAGGTCCGGGGTGGCGGTCGGAAACAATGTCAGGTGTGGCGTTCGAACCACCTTCCGGTGAGGCGGTCGGAACCAAGGTCCGGGGTGACAGTCAGAACTAAGGTCCAACGTGGCGGTCGGAACCTGGGTCCGGTGTGGCGATCGGAACAAATCCGGGGTGGCTGTCGGAACCAAGGACCGGGGTGGAGGTCGGAACGAAGGTCCGGGGGGTGGTCGAAAACAAAGTCCGGGGTGGCAGTCGGATCCAAGGTGCGGCGAGGCAGTCGGAACCAAGGCCCGGGCTGGCAGTCGGAACCAAGGTCCGGGGGGTCGGGCGGAACCATGGTCCGGGGGTGCAGTCGGAAGCAAGGTCCGGTCTCGCGTTCGGAACCAAGGTCCGGGGTGGCGGTCGGAACCAAGGTCTGGGTTGGCGGTCGGAACCAAGGTCCGAGGTGGCGGTCGGAACCAAGGTTCGGGGTGGTGGTCGGAACCAAGGTCCGGGGTGGCGATCGGAACCAAGGTTCAGGGTGGCGTTCGGAACCAAGTTACTGGGTGGCGGCCGGAACCATGGGCCGGGGTGGCGGTCGGAAGTAAGGTCCGGGGTGGCGCTCGGAAGTAAGGTCCGGGGTGGCGGTCGGATGTAAGGTCCGGGGTGGCGGTCGGAAGTAAGGTCCGGGGTGGCGGTCGGATCCAAGGTCCGGGGTGGCGGTTGGAAGTAAGGTCCGGGGTGGTGGTCGGAATCAAGGTCCGGGGTGGCGGTCGGAACCAAGGTCCGGGGTGGAGGTCGGAACCAAGGTCCGGGGGGGCGGTCGGAACCAAAGTCCGAGGTGGCGGTCGGAACCAAGGTCCGGGGTGGCGGTCGGAACCAAGGTCCGGCGTGGCGGTCGGAACCAAGGTCCGGGGTGGCGGTCGGGACGAAGGTCCGGGGTGGCGGTTGGAACCAAGGACCGGGGTGGCGGTTGGAACCACGTTCCGGGGTGGCGGTCGGATCCAATGTCCAGGGTGGCAGTCGGAACCAAGGTCCGGTCTCGCGTTCGGAACCAAGGTCCGGGGTGGCGGTCGGAACCAAGGACCGGGGGGGCGGTCGGAACCAAGGACCGGGGTGGCGGTCGGAACCACTTTCCGGGGTGGCGGTCGGATCCAATTTCCAGGGTGGCGGTTGGAACCAAGGTCCGAGGTGGCGGTCGGAACCAAGGTCCGGGGTGGCGGTCGGATCCAAGGTCCAGGGTGGCGGTTGGAACCAAGGACCGGGGTGGCGCTCGGAACCACGTTCCGGGGTGGCGGTCGGAACCAAGGTCCGGGGTGGCGGTCGGAACCATGGTCCGGGGGGGCGGACGGATCCAAGGTCCGGGGTGGCGTTCTGAACCAAGCTCCGGGGTGGCGGTCGGAACCAAGGTCCGGGGTGGCGGTCGGAACCAATGTCCGGGGTGGCGGTCGGAACCAAAGTCCGAGGTGGCGGTCGGAACCAAGGTCCGGGGTGGCGGTCGGAACCAAGTTCCGGGGTGGTGGTCGGAACCAAGTTCCGGGGTGGCGGTCGGAACCAAGGTCCGGGGTGGTGGTCGGATCCAATGTCCGGGGTGGCGGTCGGAACCAATGTCCGAGGTGGCGGTCGGAACCAAGGTCCGGGGTGGCGGTCGGAACCAAGGTCCGGGGTGGCGGTCGGAAACAATGTCAGGTGTGGCGTTCGAACCACCTTCCGGTGAGGCGGTCGGAACCAAGGTCCGGGGTGACAGTCAGAACTAAGGTCCAACGTGGCGGTCGGAACCTGGGTCCGGTGTGGCGATCGGAACAAATCCAGGGTGGCGGTCGGAACCAAGGACCGGGGTGGAGGTCGGAACGAAGGTCCGGGGGGTGGTCGAAAACAAAGTCCGGGGTGGCAGTCGGATCCAAGGTGCGGCGAGGCAGTCGGAACCAAGGCCCGGGCTGGCAGTCGGAACCAAGGTCCGGGGGGTCGGGCGGAACCATGGTCCGGGGGTGCAGTCGGAACCAAGGTCCGGTCTTGCGTTCGGAACCAAGGTCCGGGGTGGCGGTCGGAACCAAGGTCTGGGTTGGCGGTCGGAACCAAGGTCCGAGGTGGCGGTCGGAACCAAGGTTCGGGGTGGTGGTCGGAACCAAGGTCCGGGGTGGCGGTCGGAACCAAGGTCCAGGGTGGCGTTCGGAACCAAGTTACTGGGTGGCGGCCGGAACCATGGGCCGGGGTGGCGGTCGGAAGTAAGGTCCGGGGAGGCGGTCGGAACCAAGGCCCGGGCTGGCAGTCGGAACCAAGGTCCGGGGGGTCGGGCGGAACCATGGTCCGGGGGTGCAGTCGGAAGCAAGGTCCGGTCTCGCGTTCGGAACCAAGGTCCGGGGTGGCGGTCGGAACCAAGGTCTGGGTTGGCGGTCGGAACCAAGGTCCGAGGTGGCGGTCGGAACCAAGGTTCGGGGTGGTGGTCGGAACCAAGGTCCGGGGTGGCGATCGGAACCAAGGTTCAGGGTGGCGTTCGGAACCAAGTTACTGGGTGGCGGCCGGAACCATGGGCCGGGGTGGCGGTCGGAAGTAAGGTCCGGGGTGGCGGTCGGAAGTAAGGTCCGGGGTGGCGGTCGGAAGTAAGGTCCGGGGTGGCGGTCGGAAGTAAGGTCCGGGGTGGCGGTCGGATCCAAGGTCCGGGGTGGCGGTTGGAAGTAAGGTCCGGGGTGGCGGTCGGAATCAAGGTCCGGGGTGGCGGTCGGAACCAAGGTCCGGGGTGGAGGTCGGAACCAAGGTCCGGGGGGGCGGTCGGAACCAAAGTCCGAGGTGGCGGTCGGAACCAAGGTCCGGGGTGGCGGTCGGAACCAAGGTCCGGCGTGGCGGTCGGAACCAAGGTCCGGGGTGGCGGTCGGGACCAAGGTCCGGGGTGGCGGTTGGAACCAAGGACTGGGGTGGCGGTTGGAACCACGTTCCGGGGTGGCGGTCGGATCCAATGTCCAGGGTGGCAGTCGGAACCAAGGTCCGGTCTCGCGTTCGGAACCAAGGTCCGGGGTGGCGGTCGGAACCAAGGTCTGGGTTGGCGGTCGGAGCCAAGGTCCGAGGTGGCGGTCGGAACCAAGGTTCGGGGTGGTGGTCGGAACCAAGGTCCGGGGTGGCGGTCGGAACCAAGGTCCAGGGTGGCGTTCGGAACCAAGTTACTGGGTGGCGGCCGGAACCATGGGCCGGGGTGGCGGTCGGAAGTAAGGTCCGGGGAGGCGGTCGGAACCAAGGCCCGGGATGGCAGTCGGAACCAAGGTCCGGGGGGTCGGGCGGAACCATGGTCCGGGGGTGCAGTCGGAAGCAAGGTCCGGTCTCGCGTTCGGAACCAAGGTCCGGGGTGGCGGTCGGAACCAAGGTCTGGGTTGGCGGTCGGAACCAAGGTCCGAGGTGGCGGTCGGAACCAAGGTTCGGGGTGGTGGTCGGAACCAAGGTCCGGGGTGGCGATCGGAACCAAGGTTCAGGGTGGCGTTCGGAACCAAGTTACTGGGTGGCGGCCGGAACCATGGGCCGGGGTGGCGGTCAGAAGTAAGGTCCGGGGTGGCGGTCGGAAGTAAGGTCCGGGGTGGCGGTCGGAAGTAAGGTCCGGGGTGGCGGTCGGAAGTAAGGTCCGGGGTGGCGGTCGGATCCAAGGTCCGGGGTGGCGGTTGGAAGTAAGGTCCGGGGTGGCGGTCGGAATCAAGGTCCGGGGTGGCGGTCGGAACCAAGGTCCGGGGTGGAGGTCGGAACCAAGGTCCGGGGTGGCGGTCGGAACCAAAGTCCGGGGTGGCGGTCGGAACCAAGGTCTGGGGTGGCGGTCGGAACCAAGGTCCGGCGTGGCGGTCGGAACCAAGGTCCGGGGTGGCGGTCGGGACCAAGGTCCGGGGTGGCGGTTGGAACCAAGGACCGGGGTGGCGGTCGGAACCACGTTCCGGGGTGGCGGTCGGATCCAATGTCCAGGGTGGCGGTCGGAATCAAGGTCCGGGGTGGCGGTTGGAACCAAGGTCCGGGGTGGCGGTCGGAACCAAGGTCCGGGGTGGCGGTCGGAACCAAGGTCTGGGTTGGCGGTCGGAACCAAGGTCCGAGGTGGCGGTCGGAACCAAGGTTCGGGGTGGTGGTCGGAACCAAGGTCCGGGGTGGCGATCGGAACCAAGGTTCAGGGTGGCGTTCGGAACCAAGTTACTGGGTGGCGGCCGGAACCATGGGCCGGGGTGGCGGTCAGAAGTAAGGTCCGGGGTGGCGGTCGGAAGTAAGGTCCGGGGTGGCGGTCGGAAGTAAGGTCCGGGGTGGCGGTCGGAAGTAAGGTCCGGGGTGGCGGTCGGATCCAAGGTCCGGGGTGGCGGTTGGAAGTAAGGTCCGGGGTGGCGGTCGGAATCAAGGTCCGGGGTGGCGGTCGGAACCAAGGTCCGGGGTGGAGGTCGGAACCAAGGTCCGGGGTGGCGGTCGGAACCAAAGTCCGGGGTGGCGGTCGGAACCAAGGTCTGGGGTGGCGGTCGGAACCAAGGTCCGGCGTGGCGGTCGGAACCAAGGTCCGGGGTGGCGGTCGGGACCAAGGTCCGGGGTGGCGGTTGGAACCAAGGACCGGGGTGGCGGTCGGAACCACGTTCCGGGGTGGCGGTCGGATCCAATGTCCAGGGTGGCGGTCGGAATCAAGGTCCGGGGTGGCGGTTGGAACCAAGGTCCGGGGTGGCGGTTGGAACCAAGGTCCGGGGTGGCGGTCGGAACCAAGGTCCGGGGTGGCGGTCGGAACCAAGGTCCGGGGGGGCGGACGGAACCAAGGTCCGGGGTGGCGTTCTGAACCAAGGTCCGGGGTGGCGGTCCGAACCAAGGTCCGGAGTGGCGGTCGGAACCAAGGTCCGGGGTGGCGGTCGGAACAAATGTCCGGGGTGGCGGTCGGAACCAATGTCCGAGGTGGCGGCCGGAACCATGGTCCGGGGTGGCGGTCAGAACCAAGGTCCGGGGTGGCGGTCGGAACCAAGGTCCGGGGTGGCGTTCGGAACCAAGGTCCGGGGTGGCGGTCGGAAACAATGTCAGGTGTGGCTTTCGAACCACCTTCCGGTGAGGCGGTCGGAACCAAGGTCCGGGGTGGAGGTCGGAACGAAGGTCCGGGGGGTGGTCAGAAACAAAGTCCGGGGTGGCGGTTGGAACCAAGGACCGGGGTGGCGGTCGGAACCACGTTCCGGGGTGGCGGTCGGATCCAATGTCCAGGGTGGCAGTCGGAACCAAGGTCCGGTCTCGCGTTCGGAACCAAGGTCCGGGGTGGCGGTCGGAACCAAGGTCTGGGTTGGCGGTCGGAACCAAGGTCCGAGGTGGCGGTCGGAACCAAGGTTCGGGGTGGTGGTCGGAACCAAGGTCCGGGGTGGCGGTCGGAACCAAGGTCCAGGGTGGCGTTCGGAACCAAGTTACTGGGAGGCGGCCGGAACCATGGGCCGGGGTGGCGGTCGGAAGTAAGGTCCGGGGAGGCGGTCGGAACCAAGGCCCGGGCTGGCAGTCGGAACCAAGGTCCGGGGGGTCGGGCGGAACCATGGTCCGGGGGTGCAGTCGGAAGCAAGGTCCGGTCTCGTATTCGGAACCAAGGTCCGGGGTGGCGGTCGGAACCAAGGTCTGGGTTGGCGGTCGGAACCAAGGTCCGAGGTGGCGGTCGGAACCAAGGTTCGGGGTGGTGGTCGGAACCAAGGTCCGGGGTGGCGATCGGAACCAAGGTT
This sequence comes from Mustelus asterias, assembly GCF_964213995.1. Classification (NCBI taxonomy): domain Eukaryota; kingdom Metazoa; phylum Chordata; class Chondrichthyes; order Carcharhiniformes; family Triakidae; genus Mustelus; species Mustelus asterias. The sequence continues at coordinate 118,351 of NW_027590662.1, forward strand.
CAGGGTGGCGTTCGGAACCAAGTTACTGGGTGGCGGCCGGAACCATGGGCCGGGGTGGCGGTCGGAAGTAAGGTCCAGGGTGGCGGTCGGAAGTAAGGTCCGGGGTGGCGGTCGGAAGTAAGGTCCGGGGTGGCGGTCGGAAGTAAGGTCCGGGGTGGCGGTCGGATCCAAGGTCCGGGGTGGCGGTTGGAAGTAAGGTCCGGGGTGGCGGTCGGAATCAAGGTCCGGGGTGGCGGTCGGAACCAAGGTCCGGTCTCGCGTTCGGAACCAAGGTCCGGGGTGGAGGTCGGAACCAAGGTCCGGGGGGGCGGTCGGAACCAAAGTCCGGGGTGGCGGTCGGAACCAAGGTCCGGGGTGGCGGTCGGAACCAAGGTCCGGCGTGGCGGTCGGAACCAAGGTCCGGGGTGGCGGTCGGGACCAAGGTCCGGGTTGGCGGTTGGAACCATGGGCCGGGGTGGCGGTCGGAAGTAAGGTCCGGGGAGGCGGTCGGAACCAAGGCCCGGGCTGGCAGTCGGAACCAAGGTCCGGGGGGTCGGGCGGAACCATGGTCCGGGGGTGCAGTCGGAAGCAAGGTCCGGTCTCGCGTTCGGAACCAAGGTCCGGGGTGGCGGTCGGAACCAAGGTCTGGGTTGGCGGTCGGAACCAAGGTCCGAGGTGGCGGTCGGAACCAAGGTTCGGGGTGGTGGTCGGAACCAAGGTCCGGGTTGGCGATCGGAACCAAGGTTCAGGGTGGCGTTCGGAACCAAGTTACTGGGTGGCGGCCGGAACCATGGGCCGGGGTGGCGGTCGGAAGTAAGGTCCGGGGTGGCGGTCGGAAGTAAGGTCCAGGGTGGCGGTCGGAAGTAAGGTCCGGGGTGGCGGTCGGAAGTAAGGTCCGGTGTGGTGGTCGGATCCAAGGTCCGGGGTGGCAGTTGGAAGTAAGGTCCGGGGTGGCGGTCGGAATCAAGGTCCGGGGTGGCGGTCGGAACCAAGGTCCGGGGGGGCGGTCGAAACCAAAGTCCGGGGTGGCGGTCGGAACCAAGGTCCGGGGTGGAGGTCGGAACCAAGGTCCGGGGGGGCGGTCGGAACCAAAGTCCGGGGTGGCGGTCGGAACCAAGTTCCGTGGTGGCGGTCGGAACCAAGGTCCGGGGGGGGCGGTCGGGACCAACGTCCGGCGTGGCGGTCGGAACCAAGGTCAGGGGTGGCGGTGGGAACCACGTTCTGGGGTGGCGGTCGGAACCAAGGTCCGGGGTGGCGGTCGGAACCAAGGTCCGGGGTGGCATTCGGAACCAAGTTACGGGGTGGCGGTCGGAACCAAGGGCCGGGGTGGCGCGCGGAATCAAGGTCCGGGGTGGCGGTCGGACCCAAGGTCCGGGGTGGTGGTCGGAACTAAGGTCCGGGTTGGCGGTCGAAACAAAGGTCCCGGATCGTGGGCGGAACCATGGTCCGGGGAGGCGGTCGGAAACAAGGTCCGGGGTGGCGGTCGGAAGTAAGGTCCGGGGTGGCGGTCGGACCCAAGGTCCGGGGTAGTGGTCGGAACCAAGGTCCGAGGTGGCGGTCGGAACCAAGGTCCGGGGTGGCGGTCGGAACAAAGGTCCGGGGTCGTGGGCGGAACCATGGTCCGGGGTGGCGGTCGGAAACAAGGTCCGGGGTGGCGGTCGGAAGTACGGTCCGGGGTGGCGGTCGGAACCAAGGTCCGGGGTGGTGGTCGGAACCAAGGTCCGAGGTGGCGGTCGGAACCAAGGTCCGGGGTGGCGGTCGGATCCAAGGTCCGGGGTGGCGGTTGGAACCAATGTCCAGGGTGGCGGTTGGAACCAAGGACCGGGGTGGCGCTCGGAACCACGTTCCGGGGTGGCGGTCGGAACCAAGGTCCGGGGTGGCGGTCGGAACCAAGGTCCGGGGGTCGGACGGATCCAAGGTCCGGGGTGGCGTTCTGAACCAAGGTCCGGGGTGGCGGTCGGAACCAAGGTCCGGGGTGGCGGTCGGAACCAATGTCCGGGGTGGCGGTCGGAACCAATGTCCGAGGTGGCGGTCGGAACCAAGGTCCGGGGTGGTGGTCGGATCCAATGTCCGGGGTGGCGGTCGGAACCAATGTCCGAGGTGGCGGTCGGAACCAAGGTCCGGGGTGGCGGTCGGAACCAAGTTCCGGGGTGGCGGTCGGAACCAAGGTCCGGGGTGGCGGTCGGAACCAATTTCCGGGGTGGCGGTCGGAACCAAGGTCCGGAGTGGCGGTCGGAACCAATGTCAGGGGTGGCGGTCGGAACCAAGGTGCGTGGGGGCGTTCGGAACCAAGGTCCGGGGTGGCGGTCGGAAACAATGTCAGGTTTGGCGTTCGAACCACCTTCCGTTGAGGCAGTCGGAACCAAGGTCCGGGGTGACAGTCAGAACTAAGGTCCAAGGTGGCGGTCGGAACCTGGGTCCGGGGTGGCGATCGGAACGAATCCGGGGTGGCGGTCGGAACCAAGGTCCGGGGTGGAGATCGGAACCAAGGTCCAGGGGGGCGGTCGGAACCAAAGTCCGGGGTGGCAGTCGGATCCAAGGTGCGGGGAGGCGGTCGGAACCAAGGCCCGGGCTGGCAGTCGGAACCAAGGTCCGGGGGGTCGGGCGGAACCATGGTCCGGGGGTGCAGTCGGAACCAAGGTCCGGGCTCGCGTTCGGAACCAAGGCCCGGGGTGGCGGTCGGAACCAAGGTCTGGGTTGGCGGTCGGAACCAAGGTCCGAGGTGGCGGTCGGAACCAAGGTCCGGGGCGGTGGTCGGAACCAAGGTCCGGGGTGGCGGTGGGAACCAAGGTCCAGGGTGGCGTTCGGAACCAAGTTACTGGGTGGCGGCCGGAACCATGGGCCGGGGTGGCGGTCGGAAGTAAGGTCCGGGGAGGCGGTCGGAAGTAAGGTCCGGTGTGGTGGTCGGAAGTAAGGTCCGGGGTGGCGGTCGGAATCAAGGTCCGGGGTGGCAGTCGGAACCAAGGTCCGGGGTGGAGGTCGGAACCAAGGTCCGGGGGGGCGGCCGGAACCAAAGTCCGGGGTGGCGCTCGGAACCACGTTCCGGGGTGGCGGTCGGAACCAAGGTCCGGGGTGGCGGTCGGAACCAAGGTCCGGGGTGGCGGTCGGATCCAAGGTCCAGGGTGGCGGTTGGAACCAAGGACCGGGGTGGCGCTCGGAACCACGTTCCGGGGTGGCGGTCGGAACCAAGGTCCGGGGTGGCGGTCGGAAACAAGGTCCAGGGGGGCGGACGGATCCAAGGTCCGGGGTGGCGTTCTGAACCAAGGTCCGGTGTGGCGGTCGGAACCAAGGTCCGGGGTGGCGGTCGGAACCAATGTCCGGGGTGGCGGTCGGAACCAATGTCCGAGGTTGCGGTCGGAACCAAGGTCCGGGGTGGCGGTCGGAACCAAGTTCCGGGGTGGTGGTCGGAACCAATGTCCGGGGTGGCGGTCGGAACCAAGGTCCGGGGTGGTGGTCGGATCCAATGTCCGGGGTGGCGGTCGGAACCAATGTCCGAGGTGGCGGTCGGAACCAAGGTCCGGGGTGGCGGTCGGAACCAAGGTCCGGGGTGGCGGTCGGAACCAAGGTCCGGGGTGGCGGTCGGAACCAATTTCCGTGGTGGCGGTCGGAACCAAGGTCCGGAGTGGCCGTCGGAACCAACGTCAGGGGTGGCGGTCGGAACCAAGGTCCGGGGTGACAGTCAGAACTAAGGTCCAAGGTGGCGGTCGGAACCTGGGTCCGGGGTGGCGATCGGAACGAATCCGGGGTGGCGGTCGGAACAAAGGTCCGGGGTGGAGATCGGAACCAAGGTCCAGGGGGAAGGTCAGAACCAAAGTCCGGGGTGGCAGTCGGATCCAAGGTGCGGGGAGGCGGTCGGAACCAAGGCCCGGGCTGGCAGTCGGAACCAAGGTCCGGGGGATCGGGCGGAACCATGGTCCGGGGTGGCGGTTGGAACCAAGGACCGGGGTGGCGGTCGGAACCACGTTCCGGGGTGGCGGTCGGAACCAAGGTCTGGGTTGGTGGTCGGAACCAAGGTCCGAGGTGGCGGTCGGAACCAAGGTCCGGGGCGGTGGTCGGAACCAAGGTCCGGGGTGGCGGTCGGAACCAAGGTCCAGGGTGGCGTTCGGAACCAAGTTACTGGGTGGCGGCCGGAACCATGGGCCGGGGTGGCGGTCGGAAGTAAGGTCCGGGGTGGCGGTCGGAAGTAAGGTCCGGGGTGGCGGTCGGAAGTAAGGTCCGGGGTGGCGGTCGGAATCAAGGTCCGGGGTGGCAGTCGGTACCAAGGTCCGGGGTGGAGGTCAGAACGAATGTCCGGGGGGGCGGTCGGAACCAAAGTCCGGGGTGGCGGTCGGAACCAAGGTCCGGGGTGGCGGTCGGAACCAAGGTCCGGCGTGGCGGTCGGAACCAAGGTCCGAGGTGGCGGTCGGAACCAAGGTCCAGGGTGGCGGTTGGAACCAAGGACCGGGGTGGCGGTCGGAACCACGTTCCGGGGTGGCGGTCGGATCCAACGTCCAGGGTGGCGGTCGGAATCAAGGTCCGGGGTGGCGGTTGGAAACAAGGTCCGGGGTGGCGGTCGGAACCAAGGTCGGGGGTGGCGGTCGGAACCAAGGTCCGGGGGGGCGGACGGAACCAAGGTCCGGGGTGACGTTCTGAACCAAGGTCCGGGGTGGCGGTCCGAACCAAGGTCCGGAGTGACGGTCGGAACCAAGGTCCGGGTGGCGGTCGGAACAAATGTCCGGGGTGGCGGTCGGAGCCAATGTCCGAGGTGGCGGCCGGAAACAAGGTCCGGGGTGGCGGTCGGAACCAAGGTCCGGGGTGGCGGTCGGAACCAAGGTCCGGGGTAGCGGTCGGAACCAAGGTCCGGGGAGGCGGTCGGAACCAAAGTCCGGGGTGGCGGTCGGAACCAAGTTCCGTGGTGGCGGTCGGAACCAATGTCCGGGGTCGCGGTCGGGACCAACGTCCGGCGTGGCGGTCGGATCCAAGGTCAGGGGTGGCGGTGGGAACCACGTTCTGGGGTGGCGGTCGGAACCAAGGTCCGGGGTGACGGTTGGAACCAAGGTCCGGGGTGGCGTTCGGAACCAAGTTACGGGGTGGCGGTCGGAACCAAGGGCCGGGGTGGCGCGCGGAATCAAGGTCCGGGGTGGCGGTTGGACCCAAGGTCCGGGGTGGTGGTCGGAACTAAGGTCCGGGTTGGCGGTCGAAACAAAGGTCCCGGGTCGTGGGCGGAACCATGGTCCGGGGTGGCGGTCGGAAACAAGGTCCGGGGTGGCGGTCGGAAGTAAGATCCGGGGTGGCGGTCGGAACCAAGGTCCGGGGTGGTGGTCGGAACCAAGGTCCGAGGTGGCGGTCGGAACCAAGGTCCGGGGTGGCGGTCGGAACAAAGGTCCGGGGTCATGGGCGGAACCATGGTCCGGGGTGGCGGTCGGAAACAAGGTCCGGGGTGGCGGTCGGAAGTAAGGTCCGGTGTGGCGGTCGGAACCAAGGTCCGGGGTGGTGGTCAGAACCAAGGTCCGAGGTGGCGGTCGGAACCAAGGTCCGGTTTGGCGGTCGGATCCAAGGTCCGGGGTGGCGGTTGGAACCAACGTCCGAGGTGGCGGTCGGATCCAAGGTCCAGGGTGGCGGTTGGAACCAAGGACCGGGGTGGCGCTCGGAACCACGTTCCGGGGTGGCGGTCGAAACCAAGGTCCGGGGTGGCGGTCGGAACCAAGGTCCGGGGGGGCGGACGGATCCAAGGTCCGGGGTGGCGTTCTGAACCAAGGTCCGGGGTTGCGGTCGGAACCAAGGTCCGAGGTGGCGGTCGGAACCAAGGTCCGGGGTGGCGGTCGGAACCAAGTTCCGGGGTGGTGGTCGGAACCAAGTTCCGGGGTGGCGGTCGGAACCAAGGTCCGGGGTGGTGGTCGGATCCAATGTCCGGGGTGGCGGTCGGAACCAATGTCCGAGGTGGCGGTCGGAACCAAGGTCCGGGGTGGCGGTCGGAACCAAGGTCCGGGGTGGCGGTCGGAATCAAGGTCCGGGGTGGCGGTCGGAACCAATTTCCGGGGTGGCGGTCGGAACCAAGGTCCGGAGTGACGGTCGGAACCAACGTCAGGGGTGGCGGTCGGAACCAAGGTCCGTGGGGGCGTTCGGAACCAAGGTCCGGGGTGGCGGTCGGAAACAATGTCAGGTTTGGCGTTCGAACCACCTTCCGTTGAGGCAGTCGGAACCAAGGTCCGGGGTGACAGTCAGAACTAAGGTCCAAGGTGGCGGTCGGAACCTGGGTCCGGGGTGGCGATCGGAACGAATCCGGGGTGGCGGTCGGAACCAAGGTCCGGGGTGGAGATCGGAACCAAGGTCCAGGGGGGCGGTCGGAACCAAAGTCCGGGGTGGCAGTCGGATCCAAGGTGCGGGGAGGCGGTCGGAACCAAGGCCCGGGCTGGCAGTCGGAACCAAGGTCCGGGGGGTCGGGCGGAACCATGGTCCGGGGGTGCAGTCGGAACCAAGGTCCGGGCTCGCGTTCGGAACCAAGGCCCGGGGTGGCGGTCGGAACCAAGGTCTGGGTTGGCGGTCGGAACCAAGGTCCGAGGTGGCGGTCGGAACCAAGGTCCGGGGCGGTGTTCGGAACCAAGGTCCGGGGTGGCGGTGGGAACCAAGGTCCAGGGTGGCGTTCGGAACCAAGTTACTGGGTGGCGGCCGGAACCATGGGCCAGGGTGGCGGTCGGAAGTAAGGTCCGGCGTGGCGGTCGGAAGTAAGGTCCGGGGTGGTGGTCGGAAGTAAGGTCCGGGGTGGCGGTCGGAATCAAGGTCCGGGGTGGCAGTCGGAACCAAGGTCCGGGGTGGAGGTCGGAACCAAGGTCCGGGGGGGCGGCCGGAACCAAAGTCCGGGGTGGCGCTCGGAACCACGTTCCGGGGTGGCGGTCGGAACCAAGGTCCGGGGTGGCGGTCGGAACCAAGGTCCGGGGTGGCGGTCGGATCCAAGGTCCAGGGTGGCGGTTGGAACCAAGGACCGGGGTGGCGCTCGGAACCACGTTCCGGGGTGGCGGTCGGAACCAAGGTCCGGGGTGGCGGTCGGAAACAAGGTCCGGGGGGGCGGACGGATCCAAGGTCCGGGGTGGCGTTCTGAACCTAGGTCCGGGATGGCGGTCGGAACCAAGGTCCGGGGTGGCGGTCGGAACCAATGTCCGGGGTGGCGGTTGGAACCAATGTCCGAGGTGGCGGTCGGAACCAAGGTCCGGGGTGGCGGTCGGAACCAAGTTCCGGGGTGGTGGTCGGAACCAATGTCCGGGGTGGCGGTCGGAACCAAGGTCCGGGGTGGTGGTCGGATCCAATGTCCGGGGTGGCGGTCGGAACCAATGTCCGAGGTGGCGGTCGGAACCAAGGTCCGGGGTGGCGGTCGGAACCAAGGTCCGGGGTGGCGGTCGGAACCAAGGTCCGGGATGGCGGTCGGAACCAAGGTCCGTGGTGGCGGTCGGAACCAAGGTCCGGAGTGGCCGTCGGAACCAACGTCAGGGGTGGCGGTCGGAACCAAGGTCCGGGGGGGCGTTCGGAACCAAGGTCCGGGGTGGCGGTCGGAAACAATGTCAGGTTTGGCGTTCGAACCACCTTCCGTTGAGGCAGTCGGAACCAAGGTCCGGGGTGACAGTCAGAACTAAGGTCCAAGGTGGCGGTCGGAACCTGGGTCCGGGGTGGCGATCGGAACGAATCCGGGGTGGCGGTCGGAACAAAGGTCCGGGGTGGAGATCGGAACCAAGGTCCAGGGGGACGGTCGGAACCAAAGTCCAGGGTGGCAGTCGGATCCAAGGTGCGGGGAGGCGGTCGGAACCAAGGCCCGGGCTGGCAGTCGGAACCAAGGTCCGGGGGGTCGGGCGGAACCATGGTCCGGGGTGGCGGTTGGAACCAAGGACCGGGGTGGCGGTCGGAACCACGTTCCGGGGTGGCGGTGGGAACCAAGGTCTGGGTTGGCGGTCGGAACCAAGGTCCGAGATGGCGGTCGGAACCAAGGTCCAGGGTGGCGTTCGGAACCAAGTTACTGGGTGGCGGCCGGAACCATGGGCCGGGGTGGCGGTCGGAAGTAAGGTCCGGGGTGGCGGTCGGAAGTAAGGTCCGGGGTGGCGGTCGGAATCAAGGTCCGGGGTGGCAGTCGGAACCAAGGTCCGGGGTGGAGGTCGGAACGAATGTCCGGGGGGGCGGTTGGAACCAAGGTCCGGGGTGGCGGTCGGAACCAAGGTCGGGGGTGGCGGTCGGAACCAAGGTCCGGGGGGGCGGACGGAACCAAGGTCCGAGGTGGCGGTCGGAACCAAGGTCCGGGATGGCGGTTGGAACCAAGGACCGGGGTGGCGGTCGGAACCACGTTCCGGGGTGGCGGTCGGATCCAACGTCCAGGGTGGCGGTCGGAATCAAGGTCCGGGGTGGCGGTTGGAACCAAGGTCCGGGGTGGCGGTCGGAACCAAGGTCGGGGGTGGCGGTCGGAACCAAGGTCCGGGGGGGCGGACGGAACCAAGGTCCGGGGTGTCGTTCTGAACCAAGGTCCGGGGTGGCGGTCCGAACCAAGGTCCGGAGTGGCGGTCGGAACCAAGGTCCGGGTGGCGGTCGGAACAAATGTCCGGGGTGGCGGTCGGAACCAATGTCCGAGGTGGCGGCCGGAACCAAGGTCCGGGGTGGCGGTCGGAACCAAGGTCCGGGGTAGCGGTCGGAACCAAGGTCCGGGGAGGCGGTCGGAACCAAAGTCCGGGGTGGCGGTCGGAACCAAGTTCCGTGGTGGCGGTCGGAACCAATGTCCGGGGTCGCGGTCGGGTCCAACGTCCGGCGTGGCGGTCGGATCCAAGGTCAGGGGTGGCGGTGGGAACCACGTTCTGGGGTGGCGGTCGGAACCAAGGTCCGGGGTGGCGGTTGGAACCAAGGTCCGGGGTGGCGTTCGGAACCAAGTTACGGGGTGGCGGTCGGAACCAAGGGCCGGGGTGGCGCGCGGAATCAAGGTCCGGGGTGGCGGTTGGACCCAAGGTCCGGGGTGGTGGTCGGAACTAAGGTCCGGGTTGGCGGTCGAAACAAATGTCCTGGGTCGTGGGCGGAACCATGGTCCGGGGTGGCGGTCGGAAACAAGGTCCGGGGTGGCGGTCGGAAGTAAGATCCGGGGTGGCGGTCGGAACCAAGGTCCGGGGTGGTGGTCGGAACCAACGTCCGAGGTGGCGGTCGGAACCAAGGTCCGGGGTGGCGGTCGGAACAAAGGTCCGGGGTCATGGGCGGAACCATGGTCCGGGGTGGCGGTCGGAAACAAGGTCCGGGGTGGCGGTCGGAAGTAAGGTCCGGTGTGGCGGTCGGAACCAAGGTCCGGGGTGGTGGTCGGAACCAAGGTCCGAGGTGGCGGTCGGAACCAAAGTCCGGGGTGGCGGTCGGATCCAAGGTCCGGGGTGGCGGTTGGAACCAAGGTCCGAGGTGGCGGTCGGATCCAAGGTCCAGGGTGGCGGTTGGAACCAAGGACCGGGGTGGCGCTCGGAACCACGTTCCGGGGTGGCGGTCGGAACCAAGGTCCGGGGTGGCGGTCGGAACCAAGGTTCGGGGTGGCGGTCGGAACCAATGTCCGGGGTGGCGGTCGGAACCAATGTCCGAGGTGGCAGTCGGAACCTAGGTCCGGGGTGGCGGTCGGAACCAAGTTCCGGGGTGGCGGTCGGAACCAAGGTGCGCGGTGGCGGTCGGAACCAAGGTCCGGGGTGGTGGTCGGATCCAATGTCCGGGGTGGCGGTCGGAACCAAGGTCCGGGGTGGCGGTCGGAACCAAGGTCCGGGGTGGCGGTCGGAACCAAGGTCCGGGGTGGTGGTCGGAACCAATTTCCGGGGTGGCGGTCGGAACCAAGGTCCGGAGTGGCGGTCGGAATCAACGTCAGGGGTGGCGGTCGGAACCAAGGTCCGGGGGGGCGTTCGGAACCAAGGTCAGGGGTGGCGGTCGGAAACAATGTCAGGTTTGGCGTTCGAACCACCTTCCGTTGAGGCAGTCGGAACCAAGGTCCGGGGTGACAGTCAGAACTAAGGTCCAAGGTGGCGGTCGGAACCTGGGTCCGGGGTGGCGATCGGAACGAATCCGGGGAGGCGGTCGGAACCAAGGTCCGGGGTGGAGATCGGAACCAAAGTCCAGGGGGGCGGTCGGAACCAAAGTCCGGGGTGGCAGTCGGATCCAAGGTGCGGGGAGGCGGTCGGAACCAAGGCCCGGGCTGGCAGTCGGAACCAAGGTCCGGGGGGTCGGGCGGAACCATGGTCCGGGGGTGCAGTCGGAACCAAGGTCCGGGCTCAGTTCGGAACCAAGGTCCGGGGTGGCGGTCGGAACCAAGGTCTGGGTTGGCGGTCGGAACCAAGGTCCGAGGTAGCGGTCGGAACCAAGGTCCGGGGCGGTGGTCGGAACCAAGGTCCGGGGTGGCGGTCGGAACCAAGGTCCAGGGTGGCGTTCGGAACCAAGTTACTGGGTGGCGGCCGGAACCATGGGCCGGGGTGGCGGTCGGAGGTAAGGTCCGGGGTGGCGGTCGGAATCAAGGTCCGGGGTGGCAGTCGGAAGTAAGGTCCGGGGTGGCGGTCGGAACCAAGTTCCGGGGTGGCGGTCGGAACCAAGGTCCGGGGTGGCGGTCGGACCCAAGGTCTGGGGTGGCGGTCGGAACCAAGGTCCGAGGTGGCGGTCGGAACCAAGGTCCGGGGTGGCGGTCGGAACCAAGGTCCGGCGTGGCGGTCGGAACCAAGGTCCGGGGTGGCGGTCGGAACCAAGGTCCGGGGTTGCGGTTGGAACCAAGGACCGGGGTGGCGGTCGGAACCACGTTCCGGGGTGGCGGTCGGAACCAAGGTCCAGGGTGGCGGTCGGAACCAAGGTCCGGGGGGGCGGTCTGAACCAATGCCGAGGTGGCGGTCGGAACCAAGGTCCGGGGTGGCGGTCGGAACCAAGGTCCAGCGTGGCGGTCGGAACCAAAGTCCGGTGTGGCGGTCGGAACCAGGTTCCGTGGTGGCGGTTGGAACCAAAGTCCGGGGTGGTGGTCGGAACCACGGTCCGGGGTGGCGGTCGGAACCAAGGTCCGCGGTGGCGGTCGGAACCAAGTTCCGTGGTGGCGGTCGGATCTAATGTCCGGGGTGGCGGTCGGAACCAAGGTCCGGGGTGGCGGTCGGAACCAAGGTCCGGGGTGGCGGTCGGAACCAAGGTCCGGGGTGGCGGTCGGAACCAAGGTCCGGGGTGGCGGACGGAACCAATGTCCGGCGTGGCGGTCGGAACCAAGGTCCGGGGTGGCGGTCGGAACCAAGGTCCGGGGTGGCGGTCGGAACCAAGGTCCGGGGTAGCGGTCGGAACCAAGGTCCGGGGTGGCGGTCGCATCCAAATTCCGGGGTGGCGGTCGGAACCAAGTTCCGTGGTGGCGGTCGGAACCAAGATCCGGGGGGGGCGGTCGGGACCAACGTCCGGCGTGGCGGTCGGAACCAAGGTCAGGGGTGGCGGTGGGAACCACGTTCTGGGGTGGCGGTCGGAACCAAGGTCCGGGGTGGCGGTCGGAACCAAGGTCCGGGGTGGCGTTCGGAACCAAGTTACAGGGTGGCGGTCGGAACCAAGGGCCGGGGTGGCGCGCGGAATCAAGGTCCGGGGTGGCGGTCGGACCCAAGGTCCGGGGTGGTGGTCGGAACTAAGGTCCGGGTTGGCGGTCGAAACAAAGGTCCCGGGTCGTGGGCGGAACCATGGTCCGGGGTGCCGGTCGGAAACAAGGTCCGGGGTGCCGGTCGGAAGTAAGGTCCGCGGTGGCGGTCGGAACCAAGGTCCGGGGTGGTGGTCGGAACCAAGGTCCGAGGTGGCGGTCGGAAACAAGGTCCGGGGTGGCGGTCGGAACAAAGGTCCGGCGTCGTGGGCGGAACCATGGTCCGGGGTGGCGGTCGGAAACAAGGTCTGGGGTGGCGGTCGGAAGTAAGGTCCGGGGTGGCGGTCGGAACCAAGGTCCGGGGTTGTGGTCGGAACCAAGGTCCGAGGTGGCGGTCGGAACCAAGGACCGGGGTGGCGGTCGGATCCAAGGTCCGGGGTGGCGGTTGGAACCAAGGTCCGAGGTGGCGGTCGGAACCAAGGTCCGGGGTGGCGGTCTGATCCAAGGTCCAGGGTGGCGGTTGGAACCAAGGACCGGGGTGGCGCTCGGAACCACGTTCCGGGGTGGCGGTCGGAACCAAGATCCGGGGTGGCGGTCGGAACCAAGGTCCGGGGGGGAGGACGGATCCAAGGTCCGGGGTGCGTTCTGAAACAACGTCCGGGGTGGCGGTCGGAACCAAGGTCCGGGGTGGCGGTCGGAACCAATGTCCGGGGTGGCGGTCGGAACCAATGTCCGAGGTGGCGGTCGGAACCAAGGTCTGGGGTGGCGGTCGGAACCAAGGTCCGGGGTGGCGGTCGGAACCAAGGTCCGGGGTGGCGGTCGGAACCAATTTCCGGGGTGGCGGTCGGAACCAAGGTCCGGGGGGGCGTTCGGAACCAACGTCCGGGGTGGCGGTCGGAAACAATGTCAGGTTTGGCGTTCGAACCACCTTCCGTTGAGGCAGTTGGAACCAAGGTCCGGGGTGACAGTCAGAACTAAGGTCCAAGGTGGCGGTCGGAACCTGGGTCCGGGGTGGCGATCGGAACCAAGGTCCGGGGTGGTGGTCGGATCCAATGTCCGGGGTGGCGGTCGGAACCAATGTCCGAGGTGGCGGTCGGAACCAAGGTCTGGGGTGGCGGTCGGAACCAAGGTCCGGGGTGGCGGTCGGAACCAAGGTCCGGGGTGGCGGTCGGAACCAATTTCCGGGGTGGCGGTCGGAACCAAGGTCCGGGGGGGCGTTCGGAACCAAGGTCCGGGGTGGCGGTCGGAAACAATGTCAGGTTTGGCGTTCGAACCACCTTCCGTTGAGGCAGTTGGAACCAAGGTCCGGGGTGACAGTCAGAACTAAGGTCCAAGGTGGCGGTCGGAACCTGGGTCCGGGGTGGCGATCGGAACGAATCCGGGGTGGCGGTCGGAACAAAGGTCCGGGGTGGAGATCGGAACCAAGGTCCAGGGGGGCGGTCGGAACCAAAGTCCGGGGTGGCAGTCGAGGATCCAAGGTGCGGGGAGGCGGTCGGAACCAAGGCCCGGGCTGGCAGTCGGAACCAAGGTCCGGGGGGTCGGGCGGAACCATGGTCCGGGGGTGCAGTCGGAACCAAGGTCCGGGCTCGCGTTCGGAACCAAGGTCCGGGGTGGCGGTCGGAACCAAGGTCTGGGTTGGCGGTCGGAACCAAGGTCCGAGGTGGCGGTCGGAACCAAGGTCCGGGGCGGTGGTCGGAACCAAGGTCCGGGGTGGCGGTCGGAACCAAGGTCTAGGGTGGCGTTCGGATCCAAGTTACTGGGTGGCGGCCGGAACCATGGGCCGGGGTGGCGGTCGGAAGTAAGGTCCGGGGTGGCGGTCGGAAGTAAGGTCCGGGGTGGCGGTCGGAAGTAAGGTCCGGGGTGGCGGTCGGAATCAAGGTCCGGGGTGGCAGTCGGAACCAAGGTCCGGGGTGGAGGTCGGAACGAATGTCCGGGGGGGCGGTCGGAACCAAAGTCCGGGGTGGCGGTCGGAACGAAGGTCCGGGGTGGCGGTCGGAACCAAGGTCCGGCGTGGCGGTCGGAACCAAGGTCCGGGGTGGCGGTCGGAACCAAGGTCCGGGGTGGCGGTAGGAACCAAGGACCGGGGTGGCGGTCGGAACCACGTTCCGGGGTGGCGATCGGAACCAAGGTCCGGGAGGGCGGACGGAACCAAGGTCCGGGGTGGCGGTTGGAACCAAGGTCCGGGGTGGCGGTTGGAACCAAGGTCCGGGGTGGCGGTCGGAACCAAGGTCCGGGGTGGCGGTCGGAACCAAGGTCCGGGGGGGCGGACGGAACCAAGGTCCGGGGTGGCGTTCTGAACCAAGGTCCGGGGTGGCGGTCCGAACCAAGGTCCGGAGTGGCGGTCGGAACCAAGGTCCGGGTGGCGGTCGGAACAAATGTCCGGGGTGGCGGTCGGAACCAATGTCCGAGGTGGCGGCCGGAACCAAGGTCCGGGGTGGCGGTCGGAACCAAGGTCCGGGGTGGCGGTCGGAACCAAGGTCCGGGGTAGCGGTCGGAACCAAGGTCCGGGGTGGCGGTCGGAACCAAAGTCCGGGGTGGCGGTCGGAACCAAGTTCCGTGGTGGCGGTCGGAACCAAGGTCCGGGGTGGCGGTCGGGACCAACGTCCGGCGTGGCGGTCGGATCCAAGGTCAGGGGTGGCGGTGGGAACCACGTTCTGGGTTGGCGGTCGGAACCAAGGTCCGGGGTGGCGGTCGGAACCAAGGTCCGGGGTGGCGTTCGGAACCAAGTTACGGGGTGGCGGTCGGAACCAAGGGCCGGGGTGGCGCGCGGAATCAAGGTCCGGGGTGGCGGTTGGACCCAAGGTCCGGGGTGGTGGTCGGAACTAAGGTCCGGGTTGGCGGTCGAAACAAAGGTCCCGGGTCGTGGGCGGAACCATGGTCCCGGGTGGCGGTCGGAAACAAGGTCCGGGGTGGCGGTCGGAAGTAAGGTCCGGGGTGGCGGTCGGAACCAAGGTCCGGGGTGGTGGTCGGAACCAAGGTCCGAGGTGGCGGTCGGAACCAAGGTCCGGGGTGGCGGTCGGAACAAAGGTCCGGGGTCGTGGGCGGAACCATGGTCCGGGGTGGCGGTCGGAAACAAGGTCCGGGGTGGCGTTCGGAAGTAAGGTCCGGGGTGGCGGTCGGAACCAAGGTCCGGGGTGGTGGTCGGAACCAAGGTCCGAGGTGGCGGTCGGAACCAAGGTCCGGGGTGGCGGTCGGATCCAAGGTCCGGGGTGGCGGTTGGAACCAAGGTCCGAGGTGGCGGTCGGATCCAAGGTCCAGGGTGGCGGTTGGAACCAAGGACCGGGGTGGCGCTCGGAACCACGTTCCGGGGTGGCGGTCGGAACCAAGGTCCGGGGTGGCGGTCGGAACCAAGGTCCGGGGGGGCGGACGGATCCAAGGTCCGGGGTGGCGTTCTGAACCAAGGTCCGGGGTGGCGGTTGGAACCAAGGTCCGAGGTGGCGGTCGGAACCAATGTCCGGGGTGGCGGTCGGAACCAATGTCCGAGGTGGCGGTCGGAACCAAGGTCCGGGGTGGCGGTCGGAACCAAGTTCCGGGGTGGCGGTCGGAACCAAGGTCCGGGGTGGCGGTCGGAACCAAGGTCCGGGGTGGTGGTCGGATCCAATGTCCGGGGTGGCGGTCGGAACCAATGTCCGAGGTGGCGTTCGGAACCAAGGTCCGGGGTGGCGGTCGGAACCAAGGTCCGGGGTGGCGGTCGGAACCAAGGTCCGGGGTGGCGGTCGGAACCAATTTCCGGGGTGGCGGTCGGAACCAAGGTCCGGAGTGGCGGTCGGAACCAACGTCAGGGGTGGCGGTCGGAACCAAGGACCGGGGGGGCGTTCGGAACCAAGGTCCGGGGTGGCGGTCGGAAACAATGTCAGGTTTGGCGTTCGAACCACCTTCCGTTGAGGCAGTCGGAACCAAGGTCCGGGGTGACAGTCAGAACTAAGGTCCAAGGTGGCGGTCGGAACCTAGGTCCGGGGTGGCGATCGGAACGAATCCGGGGTGGCGGTCGGAACCAATGTCCGGGGTGGAGATCGGAACCAAGGTCCAGGGGGGCGGTCGGAACCAAAGTCCGGGGTGGCAGTCGGATCCAAGGTGCGGGGAGGCGGTCGGAACCAAGGCCCGGGCTGGCAGTCGGAACCAAGGTCCGGGGGGTCGGGCGGAACCATGGTCCGGGGGTGCAGTCGGAACCAAGGTCCGGGCTCGCGTTCGGAACCAGGGTCCGGGGTGGCGGTCGGAACCAAGGTCTGGGTTGGCGGTCGGAACCAAGGTCCGAGGTGGCGGTCGGAACCAAGGTCCGGGGCGGTGGTCGGAACCAAGGTCCGGGGTGGCGGTCGGAACCAAGGTCCAGGGTGGCGTTCGGAACCAAGTTACTGGGTGGCGGCCGGAAGCATGGGCCGGGGTGGCGGTCGGAAGTAAGGTCCGGGGTGGCGGTCGGAAGTAAGGTCCAGGGTGGCGGTCGGAAGTAAGGTCCGGGGTGGCGGTCGGAATCAAGGTCCGGAGTGGCAGTCGGAAGTAAGGTCCGGGGTGGCGGTCGGAATCAAGGTCCGGGGTGGCGGCCGGAACCAAGGTCCGGGGTGGTGGTCGGAACCAATGTCGGGGGTGGCGGTCGGAACCAAGTTCCGGGGTGGCGGTCGGAACCAAGGTCCGGGGTGGCGGTCGGTACCAAGGTCTGGGGTGGCGGTCGGAACCAAGGTCCGAGGTGGCGGTCGGAACCAAGGTCCGGGGTGGCGGTCGGAACCAAGGTCCGGCGTGGCGGTCGGAACCAAGGTCCGGGGTGGCGGTCGGAACCAAGGTCCGGGGTTGCGGTTGGAACCAAGGACCGGGGTGGCGGTCGGAACCACGTTCCGGGGTGGCGGTCGGAACCAAGGTCCATGGTGGCGGTCGGAACCAAGGTCCGGGGGGGCGGTCTGAACCAATGTCCGAGGTGGCGGTCGGAACCAAGGTCCGGGGTGGCGGTCGGAACCAAGTTCCGGGGTGGCGGTCGGAACCAAGGTCCAGCGTGGCGGTCGGAACCAAAGTCCGGTGTGGCGGTCGGAACCAGGTTCCGTGGTGGCGGTCGGAACCAAAGTCCGGGGTGGCGGTCGGAACCACGGTCCGGGGTGGCGGTCGGAACCAAGGTCCGGGGTGGCGGTCGGAACCAAGGTCCGGGGTAGCGGTCGGAACCAAGGTCCGGGGTGGCGGTCGGAACCAAAGTCCGGGGTGGCGGTCGGAACCAAGTTCCGTGGTGGCGGTCGGAACCAAGGTCCGGGGGGGGCGGTCGCGACCAACGTCCGGCTTGGCAGTCGGAACCAAGGTCCGGGGTGGTGGTCGGAACCAAGGTCCGAGGTGGCGGTCGGAACCAAGGTCCGGGGTGGCGGTCGGAACCAAGGTCCGGGGTAGCGGTCGGAACCAAGGTCCGGGGTGGCGGTCGGAACCAAAGTCCGGGGTGGCGGTCGGAACCAAGTTCCGTGGTGGCGGTCGGAACCAAGGTCCGGGGGGGGCGGTCGCGACCAACGTCCGGCTTGGCAGTCGGAACCAAGGTCCGGGGTGGTGGTCGGAACCAAGGTCCGAGGTGGCGGTCGGAACCAAGGTCCGGGGTGGCGGTCGGATCCAAGGTCCGGGGTGGCGGTTGGAACCAAGGTCCGAGGTGGCGGTCGGATCCAAGGTCCAGGGTGGCGGTTGGAACCAAGGACCGGGGTGGCGCTCGGAACCACGTTCCGGGGTGGCGGTCGGAACCAAGGTCCGGGGTGGCGGTCGGAACCAAGGTCCGGGGGGGCGGACGGATCCAAGGTCCGGGGTGGCGTTCTGAACCAAGGTCCGGGGTGGCGGTTGGAACCAAGGTCCGAGGTGGCGGTCGGAACCAATGTCCGGGGTGGCGGTCGGAACCAATGTCCGAGGTGGCGGTCGGAACCAAGGTCCGGGGTGGCGGTCGGAACCAAGTTCCGGGGTGGCGGTCGGAACCAAGGTCCGGGGTGGCGGTCGGAACCAAGGTCCGGGGTGGTGGTCGGATCCAATGTCCGGGGTGGCGGTCGGAACCAATGTCCGAGGTGGCGTTCGGAACCAAGGTCCGGGGTGGCGGTCGGAACCAAGGTCCGGGGTGGCGGTCGGAACCAAGGTCCGGGGTGGCGGTCGGAACCAATTTCCGGGGTGGCGGTCGGAACCAAGGTCCGGAGTGGCGGTCGGAACCAACGTCAGGGGTGGCGGTCGGAACCAAGGACCGGGGGGGCGTTCGGAACCAAGGTCCGGGGTGGCGGTCGGAAACAATGTCAGGTTTGGCGTTCGAACCACCTTCCGTTGAGGCAGTCGGAACCAAGGTCCGGGGTGACAGTCAGAACTAAGGTCCAAGGTGGCGGTCGGAACCTAGGTCCGGGGTGGCGATCGGAACGAATCCGGGGTGGCGGTCGGAACCAATGTCCGGGGTGGAGATCGGAACCAAGGTCCAGGGGGGCGGTCGGAACCAAAGTCCGGGGTGGCAGTCGGATCCAAGGTGCGGGGAGGCGGTCGGAACCAAGGCCCGGGCTGGCAGTCGGAACCAAGGTCCGGGGGGTCGGGCGGAACCATGGTCCGGGGGTGCAGTCGGAACCAAGGTCCGGGCTCGCGTTCGGAACCAAGGTCCGGGGTGGCGGTCGGAACCAAGGTCTGGGTTGGCGGTCGGAACCAAGGTCCGAGGTGGCGGTCGGAACCAAGGTCCGGGGCGGTGGTCGGAACCAAGGTCCGGGGTGGCGGTCGGAACCAAGGTCCAGGGTGGCGTTCGGAACCAAGTTACTGGGTGGCGGCCGGAAGCATGGGCCGGGGTGGCGGTCGGAAGTAAGGTCCGGGGTGGCGGTCGGAAGTAAGGTCCAGTGTGGCGGTCGGAAGTAAGGTCCGGGGTGGCGGTCGGAATCAAGGTCCGGGGTGGCGGCCGGAACCAAGGTCCGGGGTGGTGGTCGGAACCAATGTCGGGGGTGGCGGTCGGAACCAAGTTCCGGGGTGGCGGTCGGAACCAAGGTCCGGGGTGGCGGTCGGTACCAAGGTCTGCGGTGGCGGTCGGAACCAAGGTCCGAGGTGGCGGTCGGAACCAAGGTCCGGGGTGGCGGTCGGAACCAAGGTCCGGCGTGGCGGTCGGAACCAAGGTCCGGGGTGGCGGTCGGAACCAAGGTCCGGGGTTGCGGTTGGAACCAAGGACCGGGGTGGCGGTCGGAACCACGTTCCGGGGTGGCGGTCGGAACCAAGGTCCAGGGTGGCGGTCGGAACCAAGGTCCGGGGGGGCGGTCTGAACCAATGTCCGAGGTGGCGGTCGGAACCAAGGTCCGGGGTGGCGGTCGGAACCAAGTTCCGGGGTGGCGGTCGGAACCAAGGTCCAGCGTGGCGGTCGGAACCAAAGTCCGGTGTGGCGGTCGGAACCAGGTTCCGTGGTGGCGGTCGGAACCAAAGTCCGGGGTGGCGGTCGGAACCACGGTCCGGGGTGGCGGTCGGAACCAAGGTCCGGGGTGGCGGTCGGAACCAAGGTCCGGGGTGGCGGTCGGAACCAAGGTCCGGGGTAGCGGTCGGAACCAAGGTCCGGGGTGGCGGTCGGAACCAAAGTCCGGGGTGGCGGTCGGAACCAAGTTCCGTGGTGGCGGTCGGAACCAAGGTCCGGGGGGGGCGGTCGGGACCAACGTCCGGCTTGGCAGTCGGAACCAAGGTCAGGGGTGGCGGTGGGAACCATGTTCTGGGGTGGCGGTCGGAACCAAGGTCCGGGGTGGCGGTCGGAACCAAGGTCCGGGGTGGCGTTCGGAACCAAGTTACGGGGTGGCGGTCGGAACCAAGGGCCGGGGTGGCGCGCGGAATCAAGGTCCGGGGTGGCGGTCGGACCCAAGGTCCGGGGTGGTGGTCGGAACTATGGTCCGGGTTGGCGGTCGAAACAAAGGTCCCGGGTCGTGGGCGGAACCATGGTCCGGGGTGTCGGTCGGAAACAAGGTCCGGGGTGGCGGTCGGAAGTAAGGTCCGGGGTGGCGGTCGGAACCAAGGTCCGGGGTGGTGGTCGGAACCAAGGTCCGAGGTGGCAGTCGGAACCAAGGTCCGGGGTGGCGGTCGGAACAAAGGACCGGGGTCGTGGGCGGAACCATGGTCCGGGGTGGCGGTCGGAAACAAGGTCCGGGGTGGCGGTCGGAAGTAAGGTCCGGGGTGGCGGTCGGAACCAAGGTCCGGGGTGGTGGTCGGAACCAAGGTCCGAGGTGGTGGTCGGAACCAAGGTCCGGGGTGGCGGTCGGATCCAAGGTCCGGGGTGGCGGTTGGAACCAAGGTCCGAGGTGCCGGTCGGAACCAAGGTCCGGGGTGGCGGTCGGATCCAAGGTCCAGGGTGGCGGTTGGAACCAAGGACTGGGGTGGCGCTCGGAACCACGTTCCGGGGTGGCGGTCGGAACCAAGGTCCGGGGTGGCGGTCGGAACCAAGGTCCGGGGGGGCGGACGGATCCAAGGTCCGGGGTGGCGTTCTGAACCAAGGTCCGGGGTGGCGGTTGGAACCAAGGTCCGGGGTGGCGGTCGGAACCAATGTCCGGGGTGGCGGTCGGAACCAATGTCCGAGGTGGCGGTCGGAACCAAGGTCCGGGGTGGTCGTCGGAACCAAGGTCCGAGGTGGCGGTCGGAACCAAGGTCCGGGGTGGCGGTCGGATCCAAGGTCCGGGGTGGCGGTTGGAACCAAGGTCCGAGGTGGCGGTCGGAACCAAGGTCCGGGGTGGCGGTCGGATCCAAGGTCCAGGGTGGCGGTTGGAACCAAGGTCCGGGGTGGCGCTCGGAACCACGTTCCGGGGTGGCGGTCGGAACCAAGGTTCGGGGTGGCGGTCGGAACCAAGGTCCGGGGGGGCGGACGGATCCAAGGTCCGGGGTGGCGTTCTGAACCAAGGTCCGGGGTGGCGGTTGGAACCAAGGTCCGGGGTGGCGGTCGGAACCAATGTCCGGGGTGGCGGTCGGAACCAATGTCCGAGGTGGCGGTCGGAACCAAGGTCCGGGGTGGCGGTCGGAACCAAGTTCCGGGGTGGCGGTCGGAACCAAGGTCCGGGGTAGCGGTCGGAACCAAGGTCCGGGGTGGTGGTCGGATCCAATGTCCGGGGTGGCGGTCGGAACCAATGTCCGAGGTGGCGTTCGGAACCAAGGTCCGGGGTGGCGGTCGGAACCAAGGTCCGGGGTGGCGGTCGGAACCAAGGTCCGGGGTGGCGGTCGGAACCAAGGTCTGGGTTGGCGGTCGGAACCAAGGTCCGAGGTGGCGGTCGGAACCAAGGTCCGGGGCGGTGGTCGGAACCAAGGTCCGGGGTGGCGGTCGGAACCAAGGTCCAGGGTGGCGTTCGGAACCAAGTTACTGGGTGGCGGCCGGAACCATGGGCCGGGGTGGCGGTCGGAAGTAAGGTCCGGGGTGGCGGTCGGAAGTAAGGTCCGGGGTGGCGGTCGGAAGTAAGGTCCGGGGTGGCGGTCGGAATCAAGGTCCGGGGTGGCAGTCGGAAGTAAGGTCCGGGGTGGCGGTCGGAATCAAGGTCCGGGGTGGCGGCCGGAACCAAGGTCCGGGGTGGTGGTCGGAACCAAGGTCGGGGGTGGCGGTCGGAACCAAGTTCCGGGGTGCCGGTCGGAACCAAGGTCCGGGGTGGCGGTCGGAACCAAGGTCTGGGGTGGCGGTCGGAACCAAGGTCCGAGGTGGCGGTCGGAACCAAGGTCCGGGGTGGCAGTCGGAACCAAGGTCCGGCGTGGCGGTCGGAACCAAGGTCCGGGGTGGCGGTCGGAACCAAGGTCCGGGGTTGCGGTTGGAACCAAGGACCGGGGTGGTGGTCGGAACCACGTTCCGGGGTGGCGGTCGGAACCAAGGTCCAGGGTGGCGGTCGGAACCAAGGTCCGGGGGGGCGGTCTGAACCAATGTCCGAGGTGGCGGTCGGAACCAAAGTCCGGGGTGGCGGTCGGAACCAAGTTCCGGGGTGGCGGTCGGAACCAAGGTCCAGCGTGGCGGTCGGAACCAAAGTCCGGTGTGGCGGTCGGAACCAGGTTCCGTGGTGGCGGTCGGAACCAAAGTCTGGGGTGGCGGTCGGAACCAAGGTCCAGGGTGGCGTTCGGAACCAAGTTACTGGGTGGCGGCCGGAACCATGGGCCGGGGTCGCGGTCGGAAGTAAGGTCCGGGGTGGCGGTCGGAAGTAAGGTCCGGGGTGGCGGTCGGAAGTAAGGTCCGGGGTGGCGGTCGGAATCAAGGTCCGGGGTGGCAGTCGGAAGTAAGGTCCGGGGTGGCGGTCGGAATCAAGGTCCGGGGTGGCGGCCGGAACCAAGGTCCGGGGTGGTGGTCGGAACCAAGGTCGGGGGTGGCGGTCGGAACCAAGTTCCGGGGTGCCGGTCGGAACCAATGTCCGGGGTGGCGGTCGGAACCAAGGTCTGGGGTGGCGGTCGGAACCAAGGTCCGAGGTGGCGGTCGGAACCAAGGTCCGGGGTGGCAGTCGGAACCAAGGTCCGGCGTGGCGGTCGGAACCATGGTCCGGGGTGGCGGTCGGAACCAAGGTCCGGGGTTGCGGTTGGAACCAAGGACCGGGGTGGTGGTCGGAACCACGTTCCGGGGTGGCGGTCGGAACCAAGGTCCAGGGTGGCGGTCGGAACCAAGGTCCGGGGGGGCGGTCTGAACCAATGTCCGAGGTGGCGGTCGGAACCAAGGTCCGGTGTGGCGGTCGGAACCAAGTTCCGGGGTGGCGGTCGGAACCAAGGTCCAGCGTGGCGGTCGGAACCAAAGTCCGGTGTGGCGGTCGGAACCAGGTTCCGTGGTGGCGGTCGGAACCAAAGTCTGGGGTGGCGGTCGGAACCACGGTCCGGGGTGGCGGTCGGAACCAAGGTCCGGGGTGGCGGTGGGAACCAGGTTCCGTGGTGGCGGTCGGATCTAATGTCCGGGGTGGCGGTCGGAACCAAGGTCCGGGGTGGCGGTCGGAACCAAGGTCCGGGGTGGCGGTCGGAACCAAGGTCCGGGGTGGCGGTCGGAACCAAGGTCCGGGGTGGCGGTCGGAACCAATGTCCGGCGTGGCGGTCGGAACCAAGGTCCGGGGTGGCGGTCGGAACCAAGGTCCGGGGTGGCGGTCGGAACCAAGGTCCGGGGTAGCGGTCGGAACCAAGGTCCGGGGTGGCGGTCGGAACCAAAGTCCGGGGTGGCGGTCGGAACCAAGTTCCGTGGTGGCGGTCGGAACCAAGGTCCGGGGGGGGCGGTCGGGACCAACGTCCGGCGTGGCGGTCGGAACCAAGGTCAGGGGTGGCGGTGGGAACCACGTTCTGGGGTAGCGGTCGGAACCAAGGTCCGGGGTGGCGGTCGGAACCAAGGTCCGGGGTGGCGTTCGGAACCAAGTTACGGGGTGGCGGTCGGAACCAAGGGCCGGGGTGGCGCGCGGAATCAAGGTCCGGGGTGGCGGTCGGACCCAAGGTCCGGGGTGGTGGTCGGAACTAAGGTCCGGGTTGGCGGTCGAAACAAAGGTCCCGGGTCGTGGGCGGAACCATGGTCCGGGGTGTCGGTCGGAAACAAGGTCCGGGGTGGCGGTCGGAAGTAAGGTCCGGGGTGGCGGTCGGAACCAAGGTCCGGGGTGGTGGTCGGAACCAAGGTCCGAGGTGGCGGTCGGAACCAAGGTCCGGGGTGGCGGTCGGAACAAAGGTCCGGGGTCGTGGGCGGAACCATGGTCCGGGGTGGCGGTCGGAAACAAGGTCCGGGGTGGCGGTCGGAAGTAAGGTCCGGGGTGGCGGTCGGAACCAAGGTCCGAGGTGGTGGTCGAAACCAAGGTCCGAGGTGGCGGTCGGAACCAAGGTCCGGGGTGGCGGTCGGATCCAAGGTCCGGGGTGGCGGTTGGAACCAAGGTCCGAGGTGGCGGTCGGAACCAAGGTCCGGGGTGGCGGTCGGATCCAAGGTCCAGGGTGGCGGTTGGAACCAAGGACGGGGTGGCGCTCGGAACCACGTTCCGGGGTGGCGGTCGGAACCAAGGTCCGGGGTGGCGGTCGGAACCAAGGTCCGGGGGGGCGGACGGATCCAAGGTCCGGTGTGGCGTTCTGAACCAAGGTCCGGGGTGGCGGTCGGAACCAAGGTCCGGGGTGGCGGTCGGAACCAATGTCCGAGATGGCGGTCGGATCCAAGGTCCGGGGTGGCGGTCGGAACCAAGTTCCGGGGTGGCGGTCGGAACCAAGGTCCGGGGTGGCGGTCGGAACCAAGGTCCGGGGTGGTGGTCGGATCCAATGTCCGGGGTGGCGGTCGGAACCAATGTCCGAGGTGGCGGTCGGAACCAAGGTCCGGGGTGGCGGTCGGAACCAAGGTCCGGGGTGGCGGTCGGAACCAAGGTCCGGGGTGGCGGTCGGAACCAATTTCCGGGGTGGCGGTCGGAACCAAGGTCCGGAGTGGCGGTCGGAACCAACGTCAGGGGTGGCGGTCGGAACCAAGGTCCGGGGGGGCGTTCGGAACCAAGGTCCGGGGTGGCGGTCGGAAACAATGTCAGGTTTGGCGTTCGAACCACCTTCCGTTGAGGCAGTCGGAACCAAGGTCCGGGGTGACAGTCAGAACTAAGGTCCAAGGTGGCGGTCGGAACCTGGGTCCGGGGTGGCGATCGGAACGAATCCGGGGTGGCGGTCGGTACAAAGGTCCGGGGTGGAGATCGGAACCAAGGTCCAGGGGGGCGGTCGGAACCAAAGTCCGGGGTGGCAGTCGGATCCAAGGTGCGGGGAGGCGGTCGGAACCAAGGCCCGGGCTGGCAGTCGGAACCAAGGTCCGGGGGGTCGGGCGGAACCATGGTCCGGGGGTGCAGTCGGAACCAAGGTCCGGTCTCGCGTTCGGAACCAAGGTCCGGGGTGGCGGTCGGAACCAAGGTCTGGGTTGGCGGTCGGAACCAAGGTCCGAGGTGGCAGTCGGAACCAAGGTCCGGGGCGGTGGTCGGAACCAAGGTCCGGGGTGGCGGTCGGAACCAAGGTCCAGGGTGGCGTTCGGAACCAAGTTACTGGGTGGCGGCCGGAACCATGGGCCGGGGTGGCGGTCGGAAGTAAGGTCCGGGGTGGCGGTCGGAAGTAAGGTCCGGGGTGGCGGTCGGAAGTAAGGTCCGGGGTGGCGGTCGGAATCAAGGTCCGGGGTGGCAGTCGGAACCAAGGTCCGGGGTGGAGGTCGGAACCAAGGTCCGGGGGGGCGGTCGGAACCAAAGTCCGGGGTGGCGGTCGGAACCAAGGTCCGGGGTGGCGGTCGGAACCAAGGTCCGGCGTGGCGGTCGGAACCAAGGTCCGGGGTGGCGGTCGGAAACAAGGTCCGGGGTGGCGGTTGGAACCAAGGACCGGGGTGGCGGTCGGAACCACGTTCCGGGGTGGCTGTCGGATCCAACGTCCAGGGTGGCGGTCGGAATCAAGGTCCGGGGTGGCGGTTGGAACCAAGGTCCGGGGTGGCGGTCGGAACCAAGGTCCGGGGTGGCGGTCGGAACCAAGGTCCGGGGGGGCGGACGGAACCAAGGTCCGGGGTGGCGTTCTGAATCAAGGTCCGGGGTGGCGGTCCGAACCAAGGTCCGGAGTGGCGGTCGGAACCAAGGTCCGGGTGGCGGTCGGAACAAATGTCCGGGGTGGCGGTCGGAACCAATGTCCGAGGTGGCGGCCGGAACCAAGGTCCGGGGTGGCGTTCGGACCCAAGGTCCGGGGTGGTGGTCGGAACCAAGGTCCGGGGTAGCGGTCGGAACCAAGGTCCGGGGTGGCGGTCGGAACTAAGGTCCGGGTTGGCGGTCGAAACAAAGGTCCCGGGTCGTGGGCGGAACCATGGTCCGGGGTGTCGGTCGGAAACAAGGTCCGGGGTGGCGGTCGGAAGTAAGGTCCGGGGTGGCGGTCGGAACCAAGGTCCGGGGTGGTGGTCGGAACCAAGGTCCGAGGTGGCGGTCGGAACCAAGGTCCGGGGTGGCGGTCGGAACAAAGGTCCGGGGTCGTGGGCGGAACCATGGTCCGGGGTGGCGGTCGGAAACAAGGTCCGGGGTGGCGGTCGGAAGTAAGGTCCGGGGTGGCGGTCGGAACCAAGGTCCGAGGTGGTGGTCGAAACCAAGGTCCGAGGTGGCGGTCGGAACCAAGGTCCGGGGTGGCGGTCGGATCCAAGGTCCGGGGTGGCGGTTGGAACCAAGGTCCGAGGTGGCGGTCGGAACCAAGGTCCGGGGTGGCGGTCGGATCCAAGGTCCAGGGTGGCGGTTGGAACCAAGGACGGGGTGGCGCTCGGAACCACGTTCCGGGGTGGCGGTCGGAACCAAGGTCCGGGGTGGCGGTCGGAACCAAGGTCCGGGGGGGCGGACGGATCCAAGGTCCGGTGTGGCGTTCTGAACCAAGGTCCGGGGTGGCGGTCGGAACCAAGGTCCGGGGTGGCGGTCGGAACCAATGTCCGAGATGGCGGTCGGATCCAAGGTCCGGGGTGGCGGTCGGAACCAAGTTCCGGGGTGGCGGTCGGAACCAAGGTCCGGGGTGGCGGTCGGAACCAAGGTCCGGGGTGGTGGTCGGATCCAATGTCCGGGGTGGCGGTCGGAACCAATGTCCGAGGTGGCGGTCGGAACCAAGGTCCGGGGTGGCGGTCGGAACCAAGGTCCGGGGTGGCGGTCGGAACCAAGGTCCGGGGTGGCGGTCGGAACCAATTTCCGGGGTGGCGGTCGGAACCAAGGTCCGGAGTGGCGGTCGGAACCAACGTCAGGGGTGGCGGTCGGAACCAAGGTCCGGGGGGGCGTTCGGAACCAAGGTCCGGGGTGGCGGTCGGAAACAATGTCAGGTTTGGCGTTCGAACCACCTTCCGTTGAGGCAGTCGGAACCAAGGTCCGGGGTGACAGTCAGAACTAAGGTCCAAGGTGGCGGTCGGAACCTGGGTCCGGGGTGGCGATCGGAACGAATCCGGGGTGGCGGTCGGTACAAAGGTCCGGGGTGGAGATCGGAACCAAGGTCCAGGGGGGCGGTCGGAACCAAAGTCCGGGGTGGCAGTCGGATCCAAGGTGCGGGGAGGCGGTCGGAACCAAGGCCCGGGCTGGCAGTCGGAACCAAGGTCCGGGGGGTCGGGCGGAACCATGGTCCGGGGGTGCAGTCGGAACCAAGGTCCGGTCTCGCGTTCGGAACCAAGGTCCGGGGTGGCGGTCGGAACCAAGGTCTGGGTTGGCGGTCGGAACCAAGGTCCGAGGTGGCAGTCGGAACCAAGGTCCGGGGCGGTGGTCGGAACCAAGGTCCGGGGTGGCGGTCGGAACCAAGGTCCAGGGTGGCGTTCGGAACCAAGTTACTGGGTGGCGGCCGGAACCATGGGCCGGGGTGGCGGTCGGAAGTAAGGTCCGGGGTGGCGGTCGGAAGTAAGGTCCGGGGTGGCGGTCGGAAGTAAGGTCCGGGGTGGCGGTCGGAATCAAGGTCCGGGGTGGCAGTCGGAACCAAGGTCCGGGGTGGAGGTCGGAACCAAGGTCCGGGGGGGCGGTCGGAACCAAAGTCCGGGGTGGCGGTCGGAACCAAGGTCCGGGGTGGCGGTCGGAACCAAGGTCCGGCGTGGCGGTCGGAACCAAGGTCCGGGGTGGCGGTCGGAAACAAGGTCCGGGGTGGCGGTTGGAACCAAGGACCGGGGTGGCGGTCGGAACCACGTTCCGGGGTGGCTGTCGGATCCAACGTCCAGGGTGGCGGTCGGAATCAAGGTCCGGGGTGGCGGTTGGAACCAAGGTCCGGGGTGGCGGTCGGAACCAAGGTCCGGGGTGGCGGTCGGAACCAAGGTCCGGGGGGGCGGACGGAACCAAGGTCCGGGGTGGCGTTCTGAATCAAGGTCCGGGGTGGCGGTCCGAACCAAGGTCCGGAGTGGCGGTCGGAACCAAGGTCCGGGTGGCGGTCGGAACAAATGTCCGGGGTGGCGGTCGGAACCAATGTCCGAGGTGGCGGCCGGAACCAAGGTCCGGGGTGGCGTTCGGACCCAAGGTCCGGGGTGGTGGTCGGAACCAAGGTCCGGGGTAGCGGTCGGAACCAAGGTCCGGGGTGGCGGTCGGAACCAAAGTCCGGGGTGGCGGTCGGAACCAAGTTCCGTGGTGGCGGTCGGAACCAAGGTCCGGGGGGGGCGGTCGGGACCAACGTCCGGCGTGGCGGTCGGATCCAAGGTCAGGGGTGGCGGTGGGAACCACGTTCTGGGGTGGCGGTCGGAACCAAGGTCCGGGGTGGCGGTCGGAACCAAGGTCCGGGGTGGCGTTCGGAACCAAATTACGGGGTGGCGGTCGGAACCAAGGGCCGGGGTGGCGCGCGGAATCAAGGTCCGGGGTGGCGGTCGGACCCAAGGTCCGGGGTGGTGGTCGGAACTAAGGTCCGGGTTGGCGGTCGAAACAAAGGTCCCGGGTCGTGGGCGGAACCATGGTCCGGGGTGGCGGTCGGAAACAAGGTCCGGGGTGGCGGTCGGAAGTAAGGTCCGGGGTGGCGGTCGGAACCAAGGTCCGGGGTGGTGGTCGGAACCAAGGTCCGAGGTGGCGGTCGGAACCAAGGTCCGGGGTGGCGGTCGGAACAAAGGTCCGGGGTCGTGGGCGGAACCATGGTCCGGGGTGGCGGTCGGAAACAAGGTACGGGGTGGCGGTCGGAAGTAAGGTCCGGGGTGGCGGTCGGAACCAAGGTCCGAGGTGGTGGTCGGAACCAAGGTCCGAGGTGGCGGTCGGAACCAAGGTCCGGGGTGGCGGTCGGATCCAAGGTCCGGGGTGGCGGTTGGAACCAAGGTCCGAGGTGGCGGTCGGAACCAAGGTCCGGGGTGGCGGTCGGATCCAAGGTCCAGGGTGGCGGTTGGAACCAAGGACCGGGGTGGCGCTCGGAACCACGTTCCGGGGTGGCGGTCGGAACCAAGGTCCGGGGTGGCGGTCGGAACCAAGGTCCGGGGGGGCGGACGGATCCAAGGTCCGGGGTGGCGTTCTGAACCAAGGTCCGGGGTGGCGGTCGGAACCAAGGTCCGGGGTGGCGGTCGGAACCAATGTCCGGGGTGGCGGTCGGAACCAATGTCCGAGGTGGCGGTCGGAACCAAGGTCCGGGGTGGCGGTCGGAACCAAGTTCCGGGGTGGCGGTCGGAACCAAGTTCCGGGGTGGCGGTCGGAACCAAGGTCCGGGGTGGTGGTCGGATCCAATGTCCGGTGTGGCGGTCGGAACCCATGTCCGAGGTGGCGGTCGGAACCAAGGTCCGGGGTGGCGGTCGGAACCAAGGTCCGGGGTGGCGGTCGGAACCAAGGTCCGGGGTGGCGGTCGGAACCAATTTCCGGGGTGGCGGTCGGAACCAAGGTCCGGAGTGGCGGTCGGAACCAACGTCAGGGGTGGCGGTCGGAACCAAGGTCCGGGGGGGCGTTCGGAACCAAGGTCCGGGGTGGCGGTCGGAAACAATGTCAGGTTTGGCGTTCGAACCACCTTCCGTTGAGGCAGTCGGAACCAAGGTCCGGGGTGACAGTCAGAACTAAGGTCCAAGGTGGCGGTCAGAACCTGGGTCCGGGGTGGCGATCGGAACGAATCCGGGGTGGCGGTCGGAACCAAGGTCCGGGGTGGAGATCGGAACCAAGGTCCAGGGGGGCGGTCGGAACCAAAGTCCGGGGTGGCAGTCGGATCCAAGGTGCGGGGAGGCGGTCGGAACCAAGGCCCGGGCGGCATTCGGAACCAAGGTCCGGGGGGTCGGGCGGAACCATGGTCCGGGGGTGCAGTCGGAACCAAGGTCCGGGCTCGCGTTCGGAACCAAGGTCCGGGGTGGCGGTCGGAACCAAGATCTGGGTTGGCGGTCGGAACCAAGGTCCGAGGTGGCGGTCGGAACCAAGGTCCGGGGCGGTGGTCGGAACCAAGGTCCGGGGTGGCGTTCGGAACCAAGGTCCAGGGTGGCGTTCGGAACCAAGTTACTGGGTGGCGGCCGGAACCATGGGCCGGGGTGGCGGTCGGAAGTAAGGTCCGGGGTGGCGGTCGGAAGTAAGGTCCGGGGTGGCGGTCGGAAGTAAGGTCCGGGGTGGCGGTCGGAATCATGGTCCGGGGTGGCAGTCGGAAGTAAGGTCCGGGGTGGCGGTCGGAATCAACGTCCGGTGTGGCGGCCGGAACTAAGGTCCGGGGTGGTGGTCGGAACCAAGGTCGGGGGTGGCGGTCGGAACCAAGTTCCGGGGTGGCGGTCGGAACCAAGGTCCGGGGTGGCGGTCGGAACCAAGGTCTGGGGTGGCGGTCGGAACCAAGGTCCGGGGTTACGGTTGGAACCAAGGACCGGGGTGGCGGTCGGAACCACGTTCCGGGGTGGCGGTCGGAACCAAGGTCCAGGGTGGCGGTCGGAACCAAGGTCCGGGGGGGGCGGTCTGAACCAATGTCCGAGGTGGCGGTCGGAACCAAGGTCCGGGGTGGCGGTCGGAACCAAGTTCCGGGGTGGCGGTCGGAACCAAGGTCCAGCGTGGCGGTCGGAACCAAAGTCCGGTGTGGCGGTCGGAACCAGGTTCCGTGGTGGCGGTCGGAACCAAAGTCCGGGGTGGTGGTCGGAACCACGGTCCGGGGTGCCGGTCGGAACCAAGGTCCGGGGTGGCGGTCGGAACCAAGTTCCGTGGTGTCGGTCGGATCTAATGTCCGGGGTGGCGGTCGGAACCAAGGTCCGGGGTGGCGGTCGGAACCAAGGTCCGGGGTGGCGGTCGGAACCAAGGTCCGGGGTGGCGGTCGGAACCAAGGTCCGGGGTGGCGTTCGGAACCAATGTCCGGCGTGGCGGTCGGAACCAAGGTCCGGGGTGGCGGTCGGAACTAAGGTCCGGGTTGGCGGTCGAAACAATGGTCCCGGGTCGTGGGCGGAACCATGGTCCGGGGTGGCGGTCGGAAACAAGGTCCGGGGTGGCGGTCGGAAGTAAGGTCCGCGGTGGCGATCGGAACCAAGGTCCGGGGTGGTGGTCGGAACCAAGGTCCAAGGTGGCGGTCGGAACCAAGGTCCGGGGTGGCGGTCGGAACAAAGGTCCGGGGTGGCGGTCGGAACCAAGGTCCGGGGTGGCGGTCGGAACCAAGTTCCGTGGTGGCGGTCGGATCTAATGTCCGGGGTGGCGGTCGGAACCAAGGTCCGGGGTGGCGGTCGGAACCAAGGTCCGGGGTGGCGGTCGGAACCAAGGTCCGGGGTGGCGGTCGGAACCAAGGTCCGGGGTGGCGGTCGGAACCAATGTCCGGCGTGGCGGTCGGAACCAAGGTCCGGGGTGGCGGTCGGAACCAAGGTCCGGGGTGGCGGTCGGAACCAAGGTCCGGGGTAGCGGTCGGAACCAAGGTCCGGGGTGGCGGTCGGAACCAAAGTCCGGGGTGGCGGTCGGAACCAAGTTCCGTGGTGGCGGTCGGAACCAAGGTCCGGGGGGGGCGGTCGGGACCAACGTCCGGCGTGGCGGTCGGAACCAAGGTCAGGGGTGGCGGTGGGAACCACGTTCTGGGGTGGCGGTCGGAACCAAGGTCCGGGGTGGCGGTCGGAACCAAGGTCCGGGGTGGCGTTCGGAACCAAGTTACGGGGTGGCGGTCGGAACCAAGGGCCGGGGTGGCGCGCGGAATCAAGGTCCGGGGTGGCGGTCGGACCCAAGGTCCGGGGTGGTGGTCGGAACTAAGGTCCGGGTTGGCGGTCGAAACAAAGGTCCCGGGTCGTGGGCGGAACCATGGTCCGGGGTGTCGGTCGGAAACAAGGTCCGGGGTGGCGGTCGGAAGTAAGGTCCGGGGTGGCGGTCGGAACCAAGGTCCGGGGTGGTGGTCGGAACCAAGGTCCGAGGTGGCGGTCGGAACCAAGGTCCGGGGTGGCGGTCGGAACAAAGGTCCGGGGTCGTGGGCGGAACCATGGTCCGGGGTGGCGGTCGGAAACAAGGTCCGGGGTGGCAGTCGGAAGTAAGGTCCGGGGTGGCGGTCGGAACCAAGGTCCGGGGTGGTGGTCGGAACCAAGGTCCGAGGTGGCGGTCGGAACTAAGGTCCGGGGTGGCGGTCGGATCCAAGGTCCGGGGTGGCGGTTGGAACCAAGGTCCGAGGTGGCGGTCGGAACCATGGTCCGGGGGTGCAGTCGGAACCAAGGTCCGGGCTCGCGTTCGGAACCAAGGTCCGGGGTGGCGGTCGGAACCAAGGTCTGGGTTGGCGGTCGGAACCAAGGTCCGAGGTGGCGGTCGGAACCAAGGTCCGGGGCGGTGGTCGGAACCAAGGTCCGGGGTGGCGTTCGGAACCAAGGTCCAGGGTGGCGTTCGGAACCAAGTTACTGGGTGGCGGCCGGAACCATGGGCCGGGGTGGCGGTCGGAAGTAAGGTCCGGGGTGGCGGTCGGAAGTAAGGTCCGGGGTGACGGTCGGAAGTAAGGTCCGGGGTGGCGGTCGGAATCAAGGTCCGGGGTGGCAGTCGGAAGTAAGGTCCGGGGTGGCGGTCGGAATCAAGGTCCGGGGTGGCGGCCGGAACTAAGGTCCGGGGTGGTGGTCGGAACCAAGGTCGGGGGTGGCGGTCGGAACCAAGTTCCGGGGTGGCGGTCGGAACCAAGGTCCGGGGTGGCGGTCGGAACCAAGGTCTGGGGTGGCGGTCGGAACCAAGGTCCGGGGTTGCGGTTGGAACCAAGGACCGGGGTGGCGGTCGGAACCACGTTCCGGGGTGGCGGTCGGAACCAAGGTCCAGGGTGGCGGTCGGAACCAAGGTCCGGGGGGGCGGTCTGAACCAATGTCCGAGGTGGCGGTCGGAACCAAGGTCCGGGGTGGCGGTCGGAACCAAGTTCCGGGGTGGCGGTCGGAACCAAGGTCCAGCGTGGCGGTCGGAACCAAAGTCCGGTGTGGCGGTCGGAACCAGGTTCCGTGGTGGCGGTCGGAACCAAAGTCCGGGGTGGTGGTCGGAACCACGGTCCGGGGTGCCGGTCGGAACCAAGGTCCGGGGTGGCGGTCGGAACCAAATTCCGTGGTGTCGGTCGGATCTAATGTCCGGGGTGGCGGTCGGAACCAAGGTCCGGGGTGGCGGTCGGAACCAAGGTCCGGGGTGGCGGTCGGAACCAAGGTCCGGGGTGGCGGTCGGAACCAAGGTCCGGGGTGGCGGTCGGAACCAATGCCCGGCGTGGCGGTCGGAACCAAGGTCCGGGGTGGCGGTCGGAACTAAGGTCCGGGTTGGCGGTCGAAACAAAGGTCCCGGGTCGTGGGCGGAACCATGGTCCGGGGTGGCGGTCGGAAACAAGGTCCGGGGTGGCGGTCGGAAGTAAGGTCCGCGGTGGCGATCGGAACCAAGGTCCGGGGTGGTGGTCGGAACCAAGGTCCAAGGTGGCGGTCGGAACCAAGGTCCGGGGTGGCGGTCGGAACAAAGGTCCTGGGTGGCGGTCGGAACCAAGGTCCGGGGTGGCGGTCGGAACCAAGTTCCGTGGTGGCGGTCGGATCTAATGTCCGGGGTGGCGGTCGGAACCAAGGTCCGGGGTGGCGGTCGGAACCAAGGTCCGGGGTGGTGGTCGGAACCAAGGTCCGGGGTGGCGGTCGGAACCAAGGTCCGGGGTGGCGGTCAGAACCAATGTCCGGCGTGGCGGTCGGAACCAAGGTCCGGGGTGGCGGTCGGAACCAAGGTCCGGGGTGGCGGTCGGAACCAAGGTCCGGGGTAGCGGTCGGAACCAAGGTCCGGGGTGGCGGTCGGAACCAAAGTCCGGGGTGGCGGTCGGAACCAAGTTCCGTGGTGGCGGTCGGAACCAAGGTCCGGGGGGGGCGGTCGGGACCAACGTCCGGCGTGGCGGTCGGAACCAAGGTCAGGGGTGGCGGTGGGAACCACGTTCTGGGGTGGCGGTCGGAACCAAGGTCCGGGGTGGCGGTCGGAACCAAGGTCCGGGGTGGCGTTCGGAACCAAGTTACGGGGTGGCGGTCGGAACCAAGGGCCGGGGTGGTGGTCGGAACTAAGGTCCGGGTTGGCGGTCGAAACAAAGGTCCCGGGTCGTGGGCGGAACCATGGTCCGGGGTGTCGGTCGGAAACAAGGTCCGGGGTGGCGGTCGGAAGTAAGGTCCGGGGAGGCGGTCGGAACCAAGGTCCGGGGTGGTGGTCGGAACCAAGGTCCGAGGTGGCGGTCGGAACCAAGGTCCGGGGTGGCGGTCGGAACAAAGGTCCGGGGTCGTGGGCGGAACCATGGTCCGGGGTGGCGGTCGGAAACAAGGTCCGGGGTGGCAGTCGGAAGTAAGGTCCGGGGTGGCGGTCGGAACCAAGGTCCGGGGTGGTGGTCGGAACCAAGGTCCGAGGTGGCGGTCGGAACCAAGGTCCGGGGTGGCGGTCGGATCCAAGGTCCGGGGTGGCGGTTGGAACCAAGGTCCGAGGTGGCGGTCGGAACCAAGGTCCGGGGTGGCGGTCGGATCCAAGGTCCAGGGTGGCGGTTGGAACCAAGGACCGGGGTGGCGCCCGGAACCACGTTCCGGGGTGGCGGTCGGAACCAAGGTCCGGGGTGGCGGTCGGAACCAAGGTCCGGGGGGGCGGACGGATCCAAGGTCCGGGGTGGCATTCTGAACCAAGGTCCGGGGTGGCGGTCGGAACCAAGGTCCGGGGTGGCGGTCGGAACCAATGTCCGGGGTGGCGGTCGGAACCAATGTCCGAGGTGGCGGTCGGATCCAAGGTCCGGGGTGGCGGTCGGAACCAAGTTCCGGGGTGGCGGTCGGAACCAAGGTCCGGGGTGGCGGTCGGAACCAAGGTCCGGGGTGGTGGTCGGATCCAATGTCCGGGGTGGCGGTCGGAACCAATGTCCGAGGTGGCGGCCGGAACCAAGGTCCGGGGTGGCAGTCGGACCCAAGGTCCGGGGTGGTGGTCGGAACCAAGGTCCGGGGTAGCGGTCGGAACCAAGGTCCGGGGTGGCGGTCGGAACCAAGGTCCGGGGTGGTGGTCGGAACCAAGGTCCAAGGTGGCGGTCGGAACCAAGGTCCGGGGTGGCGGTCGGATCTAATGTCCGGGGTGGCGGTCGGAACCAAGGTCCGGGGTGGCGGTCGGAACCAAGGTCCGGGGTGGCGGTCGGAACCAAGGTCCGGGGTGGCGGTCGGAACCAAGGTCCGGGGTGGCGGTCGGAACCAATGTCCGGCGTGGCGGTCGGAACCAAGGTCCGGGGTGGCGGTCGGAACCAAGGTCCGGGGTGGCGGTCGGAACCAAGGTCCGGGGTAGCGGTCGGAACCAAGGTCCGGGGTGGCGGTCGGAACCAAAGTCCGGGGTGGCGGTCGGAACCAAGTTCCGTGGTGGCGGTCGGAACCAAGGTCCGGGGGGGGCGGTCGGGACCAACGTCCGGCGTGGCGGTCGGAACCAAGGTCAGGGGTGGCGGTGGGAACCACGTTCTGGGGTGGCGGTCGGAACCAAGGTCCGGGGTGGCGGTCGGAACCAAGGTCCGGGGTGGCGTTCGGAACCAAGTTACGGGGTGGCGGTCGGAACCAAGGGCCGGGATGGCGCGCGGAATCAAGGTCCGGGGTGGCGGTCGGACCCAAGGTCCGGGGTGGTGGTCGGAACTAAGGTCCGGGTTGGCGGTCGAAACAAAGGTCCCAGGTCGTGGGCGGAACCATGGTCCGGGGTGTCGGTCGGAAACAAGGTCCGGGGTGGCGGTCGGAAGTAAGGTCCGGGGTGGCGGTCGGAACCAAGGTCCGGGGTGGTGGTCGGAACCAAGGTCCGAGGTGGCGGTCGGAACCAAGGTCCGGGGTGGCGGTCGGAACAAAGGTCCGGGGTCGTGGGCGGAACCATGGTCCGGGGTGGCGGTCGGAAACAAGGTCCGGGGTGGCAGTCGGAAGTAAGGTCCGGGGTGGCGGTCGGAACCAAGGTCCGGGGTGGTGGTCGGAACCAAGGTCCGAGGTGGCGGTCGGAACCAATGTCCGGGGTGGCGGTCGGATCCAAGGTCCGGGGTGGCGGTTGGAACCAAGGTCCGAGGTGGCGGTCGGAAGCAAGGTCCGGGGTGGCGGTCGGATCCAAGGTCCAGGGTGGCGGTTGGAACCAAGGACCGGGGTGGCGCTCGGAACCACGTTCCGGGGTGGCGGTCGGAACCAAGGTCCGGGGTGGCGGTCGGAACCAAGGTCCGGGGGGGCGGACGGATCCAAGGTCCGGGGTGGCATTCTGAACCAAGGTCCGGGGTGGCGGTCGGAACCAAGGTCCGGGGTGGCGGTCGGAACCAATGTCCGGGGTGGCGGTCGGAACCAATGTCCGAGGTGGCGGTCGGATCCAAGGTCCGGGGTGGCGGTCGGAACCAAGTTCCGGGGTGGCGGTCGGAACCAAGGTCCGGGGTGGCGGTCGGAACCAAGGTCCGGGGTGGTGGTCGGATCCAATGTCCGGGGTGGCGGTCGGAACCAATGTCCGAGGTGGCGGTCGGAACCAAGGTCCGGGGTGGCGGTCGGAACCAAGGTCCGGGGTGGCGGTCGGAACCAAGGTCCGGGGTGGCGGTCGGAACCAATTTCCGGGGTGGCGGTCGGAACCAAGGTCCGGAGTGGCGGTCGGAACCAACGTCAGGGGTGGCGGTCGGAACCAAGGTCCGGGGGGGCGTTCGGAACCAAGGTCCGGGGTGGCGGTCGGAAACAATGTCAGGTTTGGCGTTCGAACCACCTTCCGTTGAGGCAGTCGGAACCAAGGTCCGGGGTGACAGTCAGAACTAAGGTCCAAGGTGGCGGTCGGAACCTGGGTCCGGGGTGGCGATCGGAACGAATCCGGGGTGGCGGTCGGAACCAAGGTCCGGGGTGGAGATCGGAACCAAGGTCCGGGGGGGCGGTCGGAACCAAAGTCCGGGGTGGCAGTCGGATCCAAGGTGCGGGGAGGCGGTCGGAACCAAGGCCCGGGCTGGCAGTCGGAACCAAGGTCCGGGGGGTCGGGCGGAACCATGGTCCGGGGGTGCAGTCGGAACCAAGGTCCGGTCTCGCGTTCGGAACCAAGGACCGGGCTGGCGGTCGGAACCAAGGTCTGGGTTGGCGGTCGGAACCAAGGTCCGAGATGGCGGTCGGAACCAAGGTCCGGGGCGGTGGTCGGAACCAAGGTCCGGGGTGGCGGTCGGAACCAAGGTCCAGGGTGGCGTTCGGAACCAAGTTACTGGGTGGCGGCCGGAACCATGGGCCGGGGTGGCGGTCGGAAGTAAGGTCCGGGGTGGCGGTCGGAAGTAAGGTCCGGGGTGGCGGTCGGAAGTAAGGTCCGGGGTGGCGGTCGGAATCAAGGTCCGGGGTGGCAGTCGGAACCAAGGTCCGGGGTGGAGGTCGGAACCAAGGTCCGGGGGGGCGGTCGGAACCAAAGTCCGGGGTGGCGGTCGGAACCAAGGTCCGGGGTGGCGGTCGGAACCAAGGTCCGGCGTGGCGGTCGGAACCAAGGTCCGGGGTGGCGGTCGGAACCAAGGTCCGGGGTGGCGGTTGGAACCAAGGACCGGGGTGGCGGTCGGAACCACGTTCCGGGGTGGCTGTCGGATCCAACGTCCAGGGTGGCGGTCGGAATCAAGGTCCGGGGTGGCGGTTGGAACCAAGGTCCGGGGTGGCGGTCGGAACCAAGGTCCGGGGTGGCAGTCGGAACCAAGGTCCGGGGGGGCGGACGGAACCACGGTCCGGGGTGGCGTTCTGAACCAAGGTCCGGGGTGGCGGTCCGAACCAAGGTCCGGAGTGGCGGTCGGAACCAAGGTCCGGGTGGCGGTCGGAACAATTGTCCGGGGTGGCGGTCGGAACCAATGTCCGAGGTGGCGGCCGGAACCAAGGTCCGGGGTGGCGGTCGGACCCAAGGTCCGGGGTGGTGGTTGGAACCAAGGTCCGGGGTAGCGGTCGGAACCAAGGTCCGGGGTGGCGGTCGGAACCAAAGTCCGGGGTGGCGGTCGGAACCAAGTTCCGTGGGGGCGGTCGGAACCAAGGTCCAGGGGGGGCGGTCGGGACCAACGTCCAGCGTGGCGGTCGGATCCAAGGTCATGGGTGGCGGTGGGAACCACGTTCTGGGGTGGCGGTCGGAACCAAGGTCCGGGGTGGCGGTCGGAACCAAGGTCCGGGGTGGCGTTCGGAACCAAGTTACGGGGTGGCGGTCGGAACCAAGGGCCGGGGTGGCGCGCGGAATCAAGGTCCGGGGTGGCGGTCGGACCCAAGGTCCGGGGTGGTGGTCGGAACTAAGGTCCGGGTTGGCGGTCGAAACAAAGGTCCCGGGTCGTGGGCGGAACCATGGTCCGGGGTGGCGGTCGGAAACAAGGTCCGGGGTGGCGGTCGGAAGTAAGGTCCGGGGTGGCGGTCGGAACCAAGGTCCGGGGTGGTGGTCGGAACCAAGGTCCGAGGTGGCGGTCGGAACCAAGGTCCGGGGTGGCGGTCGGAACAAAGGTCCGGGGTCGTGGGCGGAACCATGGTCCGGGGTGGCGGTCGGAAACAAGGTCCGGGGTGGCGGTCGGAAGTAAGGTCCGGGGTGGCGGTCGGAACCAAGGTCCGAGGTGGTGGTCGGAACCAAGGTCCGAGGTGGCGTTCGGAACCAAGGTCCGGGGTGGCGGTCGGATCCAAGGTCCGGGGTGGCGGTTGGAACCAAGGTCCGAGGTGGCGGTCGGAACCAAGGTCCGGGGTGGCGGTCGGATCCAAGGTCCAGGGTGGCGGTTGGAACCAAGGACCGGGGTGGCGCTCGGAACCACGTTCCGGGGTGGCGGTCGGAACCAAGGTCCGGGGTGGCGGTCGGAACCAAGGTCCGGGGGGGCGGACGGATCCAAGGTCCGGGGTGGCGTTCTGAACCAAGGTCCGGGGTGGCGGTCGGAACCAAGGTCCGGGGTGGCGGTCGGAACCAATGTCCGGGGTGGCGGTCGGAACCAATGTCCGAGGTGGCGGTCGGAACCAAGGTCCGGGGTGGCGGTCGGAACCAAGTTCCGGGGTGGCGGTCGGAACCAAGTTCCGGGGTGGCGGTCGGAACCAAGGTCCGGGGTGGTGGTCGGATCCAATGTCCGGTGTGGCGGTCGGAACCAATGTCCGAGGTGGCGGTCGGAACCAAGGTCCGGGGTGGCGGTCGGAACCAAGGTCCGGGGTGGCGGTTGGAACCAAGGTCCGGGGTGGCGGTCAGAACCAATTTCCGGGGTGGCGGTCGGAACCAAGGTCCGGAGTGGCGGTCGGAACCAACGTCAGGGGTGGCGGTCGGAACCAAGGTCCGGGGTGGCGGTCGGAACCAAGGTCCGGGGTGGCGGTCGGAACCAATGTCCGGGGTGGCGGTCGGAACCAATGTCCGAGGTGGCGGTCGGAACCAAGGTCCGGGGTGGCGGTCGGAACCAAGTTCCGGGGTGGCGGTCGGAACCAAGTTCCGGGGTGGCGGTCGGAACCAAGTTCCGGGGTGGCGGTCGGAACCAAGGTCCGGGGTGGCGGTCGGAACAAAGGTCCGGGGTCGTGGGCGGAACCATGGTCCGGGGTGGCGGTCGGAAACAAGGTCCGGGGTGGCAGTCGGAAGTAAGGTCCGGGGTGGCGGTCGGAACCAAGGTCCGGGGTGGTGGTCGGAACCAAGGTCCGAGGTGGCGGTCGGAACCAAGGTCCGGGGTGGCGGTCGGATCCAAGGCCCGGGGTGGCGGTTGGAACCAAGGTCCGAGGTGGCGGTCGGAACCAAGGTCCGGGGTGGCGGTCGGATCCAAGGTCCAGGGTGGCGGTTGGAACCAAGGACCCGGGTGGCGCTCGGAACCACGTTCCGGGGTGGCGGTCGGAACCAAGGTCCGGGGTGGCGGTCGGAACCAAGGTCCGGGGGGGCGGACGGATCCAAGGTCCGGGGTGGCATTCTGAACCAAGGTCCGGGGTGGCGGTCGGAACCAAGGTCCGGGGTGGCGGTCGGAACCAATGTCCGGGGTGGCGGTCGGAACCAATGTCCGAGGTGGCGGTCGGATCCAAGGTCCGGGGTGGCGGTCGGAACCAAGTTCCGGGGTGGCGGTCGGAACCAAGGTCCGGGGTGGCGGTCGGAACCAAGGTCCGGGGTGGTGGTCGGATCCAATGTCCGGGGTGGCGGTCGGAACCAATGTCCGAGGTGGCGGTCGGAACCAAGGTCCGGGGTGGCGGTCGGAACCAAGGTCCGGGGTGGCGGTCGGAACCAAGGTCCGGGGTGGCGGTCGGAACCAATTTCCGGGGTGGCGGTCGGAACCAAGGTCCGGAGTGGCGGTCGGAACCAACGTCAGGGGTGGCGGTCGGAACCAAGGTCCGGGGGGGCGTTCGGAACCAAGGTCCGGGGTGGCGGTCGGAAACAATGTCAGGTTTGGCGTTCGAACCACCTTCCGTTGAGGCAGTCGGAACCAAGGTCCGGGGTGACAGTCAGAACTAAGGTCCAAGGTGGCGGTCGGAACCTGGGTCCGGGGTGGCGATCGGAACGAATCCGGGGTGGCGGTCGGAACCAAGGTCCGGGGTGGAGATCGGAACCAAGGTCCAGGGGGGCGGTCGGAACCAAAGTCCGGGGTGGCAGTCGGATCCAAGGTGCGGGGAGGCGGTCGGAACCAAGGCCCGGGCTGGCAGTCGGAACCAAGGTCCGGGGGGCCGGGCGGAACCATGGTCCGGGGGTGCAGTCGGAACCAAGGTCCGGTCTCGCGTTCGGAACCAAGGTCCGGGGTGGCGGTCGGAACCAAGGTCTGGGTTGGCGGTCGGAACCAAGGTCCGAGATGGCGGTCGGAACCAAGGTCCGGGGCGGTGGTCGGAACCAAGGTCCGGGGTGGCGGTCGGAACCAAGGTCCAGGGTGGCGTTCGGAACCAAGTTACTGGGTGGCGGCCGGAACCATGGGCCGGGGTGGCGGTCGGAAGTAAGGTCCGGGGTGGCGGTCGGAAGTAAGGTCCGGGGTGGCGGTCGGAAGTAAGGTCCGGGGTGGCGGTCGGAATCAAGGTCCGGGGTGGCAGTCGGAACCAAGGTCCGGGGTGGAGGTCGGAACCAAGGTCCGGGGGGGCGGTCGGAACCAAAGTCCGGGGTGGCGGTCGGAACCAAGGTCCGGGGTGGCGGTCGGAACCAAGGTCCGGCGTGGCGGTCGGAACCAAGGTCCGGGGTGGCGGTCGGAACCAAGGTCCGGGGTGCCGGTTGGAACCAAGGACCGGGGTGGCGGTCGGAACC
The DNA here is from genome assembly GCF_964213995.1 of Mustelus asterias. Classification (NCBI taxonomy): domain Eukaryota; kingdom Metazoa; phylum Chordata; class Chondrichthyes; order Carcharhiniformes; family Triakidae; genus Mustelus; species Mustelus asterias. The sequence goes on from NW_027590662.1 coordinate 158,707, forward strand.
ACGTTCCGGGGTGGCTGTCGGATCCAACGTCCAGGGTGGCGGTCGGAATCAAGGTCCGGGGTGGCGGTTGGAACCAAGGTCCGGGGTGGCGGTCGGAACCAATGTCCGGGGTGGCGGTCGGAACCAAGGTCCGGGGGGGCGGACGGAACCACGGTCCGGGGTGGCGTTCTGAACCAAGGTCCGGGGTGGCGGTCCGAACCAAGGTCCGGAGTGGCGGTCGGAACCAAGGCCCGGGTGGCGGTCGGAACAATTGTCCGGGGTGGCGGTCGGAACCAATGTCTGAGGTGGCGGCCGGAACCAAGGTCCGGGGTGGCGGTCGGACCCAAGGTCCGGGGTGGTGGTCGGAACCAAGGTCCGGGGTAGCGGTCGGAACCAAGGTCCGGGGTGGCGGTCGGAACCAAAGTCCGGGGTGGCGGTCGGAACCAAGTTCCGTGGGGGCGGTCGGAACCAAGGTCCGGGGGGGGCGGTCGGGACCAACGTCCGGCGTGGCGGTCGGATCCAAGGTCAGGGGTGGCGGTGGGAACCACGTTCTGGGGTGGCGGTCGGAACCAAGGTCCGGGGTGGCGTTCGGAACCAAGTTACGGGGTGGCGGTCGGAACCAAGGGCCGGGGTGGCGCGCGGAATCAAGGTCCGGGGTGGCCGTCGGACCCAAGGTCCGGGGTGGTGGTCGGAACTAAGGTCCGGGTTGGCGGTCGAAACAAAGGTCCCGGGTCGTGGGCGGAACCATGGTCCGGGGTGGCGGTCGGAAACAAGGTCCGGGGTGGCGGTCGGAAGTAAGGTCCGGGGTGGCGGTCGGAACCAAGGTCCGGGGTGGTGGTCGGAACCAAGGTCCGAGGTGGCGGTCGGTACCAAGGTCCGGGGTGGCGGTCGGAACAAAGGTCCGGGGTCGTGGGCGGAACCATGGTACGGGGTGGCGGTCGGAAACAAGGTCCGGGGTGGCGGTCGGAAGTAAGGTCCGGGGTGGCGGTCGGAACCAAGGTCCGAGGTGGTGGTCGGAACCAAGGTCCGAGGTGGCGGTCGGAACCAAGGTCCGGGTTGGCGGTCGGATCCAAGGTCCGGGGTGGCGGTTGGAACCAAGGTCCGAGGTGGCGGTCGGAACCAAGGTCCGGGGTGGCGGTCGGATCCAAGGTCCAGGGTGGCGGTTGGAACCAAGGACCGGGGTGGCGCTCGGAACCACGTTCCGGGGTGGCGGTCGGAACCAAGGTCCGGGGTGGCGGTCGGAACCAAGGTCCGGGGGGGCGGACGGATCCAAGGTCCGGGGTGGCGTTCTGAACCAAGGTCCGGGGTGGCGGTCGGAACCAAGGTCCGGGGTGGCGGGCGGAACCAATGTCCGGGGTGGCGGTCGGAACCAATGTCCGAGGTGGCGGTCGGAACCAAGGTCCGGGGTGGCGGTCGGAACCAAGTTCCGGGGTGGCGGTCGGAACCAAGTTCCGGGGTGGCGGTCGGAACCAAGGTCCGGGGTGGTGGTCGGATCCAATGTCCGGTGTGGCGGTCGGAACCAATGTCCGAGGTGGCGGTCGGAACCAAGGTCCGGGGTGGCGGTCGGAACCAAGGTCCGGGCTGGCGGTCGGAACCAAGGTCCGGGGTGGCGGTCAGAACCAATTTCCGGGGTGGCGGTCAGAACCAAGGTCCGGAGTGGCGGTCGGAACCAACGTCAGGGGTGGCGGTCGGAACCAAGGTCCGGGGGGGCGTTCGGAACCAAGGTCCGGGGTGGCGGTCGGAAACAATGTCAGGTTTGGCGTTCGAACCACCTTCCGTTGAGGCAGTCGGAACCAAGGTCCGGGGTGACAGTCAGAACTAAGGTCCAAGGTGGCGGTCGGAACCTGGGTCCGGGGTGGCGATCGGAACGAATCCGGGGTGGCGGTCGGAACCAAGGTCCGGGGTGGAGATCGGAACCAAGGTCCAGGGGGGCGGTCGGAACCAAAGTCCGGGGTGGCAGTCGGATCCAAGGTGCGGGGAGGCGGTCGGAACCAAGGCCCGGGCTGGCAGTCGGAACCAAGGTCCGGGGGGTCGGGCGGAACCATGGTCCGGGGGTGCAGTCGGAACCAAGGTCCGGGCTCGCGTTCGGAACCAAGGTCCAGGGTGGCGGTCGGAACCAAGGTCTGGGTTGGCGGTCGGAACCAAGGTCCGAGGTGGCGGTCGGAACCAAGGTCCGGGGCGGTGGTCGGAACCAAGGTCCGGGGTGGCGGTTGGAACCAAGGTCCAGGGTGGCGGTCAGAACCAATTTCCGGGGTGGCGGTCGGAACCAAGGTCCGGAGTGGCGGTCGGAACCAACGTCAGGGGTGGCGGTCGGAACCAAGGTCCGGGGTGGCGGTCGGAACCAAGGTCCGGGGTGGCGGTCGGAACCAATGTCCGGGGTGGCGGTCGGAACCAATGTCCGAGGTGGCGGTCGGAACCAAGGTCCGGGGTGGCGGTCGGAACCAAGTTCCGGGGTGGCGGTCGGAACCAAGTTCCGGGGTGGCGGTCGGAACCAAGTTCCGGGGTGGCGGTCGGAACCAAGGTCCGGGGTGGCGGTCGGAACAAAGGTCCGGGGTCGTGGGCGGAACCATGGTCCGGGGTGGCGGTCGGAAACAAGGTCCGGGGTGGCAGTCGGAAGTAAGGTCCGGGGTGGCGGTCGGAACCAAGGTCCGGGGTGGTGGTCGGAACCAAGGTCCGAGGTGGCGGTCGGAACCAAGGTCCGGGGTGGCGGTCGGATCCAAGGCCCGGGGTGGCGGTTGGAACCAAGGTCCGAGGTGGCGGTCGGAACCAAGGTCCGGGGTGGCGGTCGGATCCAAGGTCCAGGGTGGCGGTTGGAACCAAGGACCCGGGTGGCGCTCGGAACCACGTTCCGGGGTGGCGGTCGGAACCAAGGTCCGGGGTGGCGGTCGGAACCAAGGTCCGGGGGGGCGGACGGATCCAAGGTCCGGGGTGGCATTCTGAACCAAGGTCCGGGGTGGCGGTCGGAACCAAGGTCCGGGGTGGCGGTCGGAACCAATGTCCGGGGTGGCGGTCGGAACCAATGTCCGAGGTGGCGGTCGGATCCAAGGTCCGGGGTGGCGGTCGGAACCAAGTTCCGGGGTGGCGGTCGGAACCAAGGTCCGGGGTGGCGGTCGGAACCAAGGTCCGGGGTGGTGGTCGGATCCAATGTCCGGGGTGGCGGTCGGAACCAATGTCCGAGGTGGCGGTCGGAACCAAGGTCCGGGGTGGCGGTCGGAACCAAGGTCCGGGGTGGCGGTCGGAACCAAGGTCCGGGGTGGCGGTCGGAACCAATTTCCGGGGTGGCGGTCGGAACCAAGGTCCGGAGTGGCGGTCGGAACCAACGTCAGGGGTGGCGGTCGGAACCAAGGTCCGGGGGGGCGTTCGGAACCAAGGTCCGGGGTGGCGGTCGGAAACAATGTCAGGTTTGGCGTTCGAACCACCTTCCGTTGAGGCAGTCGGAACCAAGGTCCGGGGTGACAGTCAGAACTAAGGTCCAAGGTGGCGGTCGGAACCTGGGTCCGGGGTGGCGATCGGAACGAATCCGGGGTGGCGGTCGGAACCAAGGTCCGGGGTGGAGATCGGAACCAAGGTCCAGGGGGGCGGTCGGAACCAAAGTCCGGGGTGGCAGTCGGATCCAAGGTGCGGGGAGGCGGTCGGAACCAAGGCCCGGGCTGGCAGTCGGAACCAAGGTCCGGGGGGCCGGGCGGAACCATGGTCCGGGGGTGCAGTCGGAACCAAGGTCCGGTCTCGCGTTCGGAACCAAGGTCCGGGGTGGCGGTCGGAACCAAGGTCTGGGTTGGCGGTCGGAACCAAGGTCCGAGATGGCGGTCGGAACCAAGGTCCGGGGCGGTGGTCGGAACCAAGGTCCGGGGTGGCGGTCGGAACCAAGGTCCAGGGTGGCGTTCGGAACCAAGTTACTGGGTGGCGGCCGGAACCATGGGCCGGGGTGGCGGTCGGAAGTAAGGTCCGGGGTGGCGGTCGGAAGTAAGGTCCGGGGTGGCGGTCGGAAGTAAGGTCCGGGGTGGCGGTCGGAATCAAGGTCCGGGGTGGCAGTCGGAACCAAGGTCCGGGGTGGAGGTCGGAACCAAGGTCCGGGGGGGCGGTCGGAACCAAAGTCCGGGGTGGCGGTCGGAACCAAGGTCCGGGGTGGCGGTCGGAACCAAGGTCCGGCGTGGCGGTCGGAACCAAGGTCCGGGGTGGCGGTCGGAACCAAGGTCCGGGGTGCCGGTTGGAACCAAGGACCGGGGTGGCGGTCGGAACCACGTTCCGGGGTGGCTGTCGGATCCAACGTCCAGGGTGGCGGTCGGAATCAAGGTCCGGGGTGGCGGTTGGAACCAAGGTCCGGGGTGGCGGTCGGAACCAATGTCCGGGGTGGCGGTCGGAACCAAGGTCCGGGGGGGCGGACGGAACCACGGTCCGGGGTGGCGTTCTGAACCAAGGTCCGGGGTGGCGGTCCGAACCAAGGTCCGGAGTGGCGGTCGGAACCAAGGCCCGGGTGGCGGTCGGAACAATTGTCCGGGGTGGCGGTCGGAACCAATGTCTGAGGTGGCGGCCGGAACCAAGGTCCGGGGTGGCGGTCGGACCCAAGGTCCGGGGTGGTGGTCGGAACCAAGGTCCGGGGTAGCGGTCGGAACCAAGGTCCGGGGTGGCGGTCGGAACCAAAGTCCGGGGTGGCGGTCGGAACCAAGTTCCGTGGGGGCGGTCGGAACCAAGGTCCGGGGGGGGCGGTCGGGACCAACGTCCGGCGTGGCGGTCGGATCCAAGGTCAGGGGTGGCGGTGGGAACCACGTTCTGGGGTGGCGGTCGGAACCAAGGTCCGGGGTGGCGTTCGGAACCAAGTTACGGGGTGGCGGTCGGAACCAAGGGCCGGGGTGGCGCGCGGAATCAAGGTCCGGGGTGGCCGTCGGACCCAAGGTCCGGGGTGGTGGTCGGAACTAAGGTCCGGGTTGGCGGTCGAAACAAAGGTCCCGGGTCGTGGGCGGAACCATGGTCCGGGGTGGCGGTCGGAAACAAGGTCCGGGGTGGCGGTCGGAAGTAAGGTCCGGGGTGGCGGTCGGAACCAAGGTCCGGGGTGGTGGTCGGAACCAAGGTCCGAGGTGGCGGTCGGTACCAAGGTCCGGGGTGGCGGTCGGAACAAAGGTCCGGGGTCGTGGGCGGAACCATGGTACGGGGTGGCGGTCGGAAACAAGGTCCGGGGTGGCGGTCGGAAGTAAGGTCCGGGGTGGCGGTCGGAACCAAGGTCCGAGGTGGTGGTCGGAACCAAGGTCCGAGGTGGCGGTCGGAACCAAGGTCCGGGGTGGCGGTCGGATCCAAGGTCCGGGGTGGTGGTCGGAACCAAGGTCCGAGGTGGCGGTCGGAACCAAGGTCCGAGGTGGTGGTCGGAACCAAGGTCCGAGGTGGTGGTCGGAACCAAGGTCCGAGGTGGCGGTCGGAACCAAGGTCCGGGGTGGCGGTCGGATCCAAGGTCCGGGGTGGCGGTTGGAACCAAGGTCCGAGGTGGCGGTCGGAACCAAGGTCCGGGGTGGCGGTCGGATCCAAGGTCCAGGGTGGCGGTTGGAACCAAGGACCGGGGTGGCGCTCGGAACCACGTTCCGGGGTGGCGGTCGGAACCAAGGTCCGGGGTGGCGGTCGGAACCAAGGTCCGGGGGGGCGGACGGATCCAAGGTCCGGGGTGGCGTTCTGAACCAAGGTCCGGGGTGGCGGTCGGAACCAAGGTCCGGGGTGGCGGGCGGAACCAATGTCCGGGGTGGCGGTCGGAACCAATGTCCGAGGTGGCGGTCGGAACCAAGGTCCGGGGTGGCGGTCGGAACCAAGTTCCGGGGTGGCGGTCGGAACCAAGTTCCGGGGTGGCGGTCGGAACCAAGGTCCGGGGTGGTGGTCGGATCCAATGTCCGGTGTGGCGGTCGGAACCAATGTCCGAGGTGGCGGTCGGAACCAAGGTCCGGGGTGGCGGTCGGAACCAAGGTCCGGGCTGGCGGTCGGAACCAAGGTCCGGGGTGGCGGTCAGAACCAATTTCCGGGGTGGCGGTCAGAACCAAGGTCCGGAGTGGCGGTCGGAACCAACGTCAGGGGTGGCGGTCGGAACCAAGGTCCGGGGGGGCGTTCGGAACCAAGGTCCGGGGTGGCGGTCGGAAACAATGTCAGGTTTGGCGTTCGAACCACCTTCCGTTGAGGCAGTCGGAACCAAGGTCCGGGGTGACAGTCAGAACTAAGGTCCAAGGTGGCGGTCGGAACCTGGGTCCGGGGTGGCGATCGGAACGAATCCGGGGTGGCGGTCGGAACCAAGGTCCGGGGTGGAGATCGGAACCAAGGTCCAGGGGGGCGGTCGGAACCAAAGTCCGGGGTGGCAGTCGGATCCAAGGTGCGGGGAGGCGGTCGGAACCAAGGCCCGGGCTGGCAGTCGGAACCATGGTCCGGGGGGTCGGGCGGAACCATGGTCCGGGGGTGCAGTCGGAACCAAGGTCCGGGCTCGCGTTCGGAACCAAGGTCCAGGGTGGCGGTCGGAACCAAGGTCTGGGTTGGCGGTCGGAACCAAGGTCCGAGGTGGCGGTCGGAACCAAGGTCCGGGGCGGTGGTCGGAACCAAGGTCCGGGGTGGCGGTCGGAACCAAGGTCCAGGGTGGCGTTCGGAACCAAGTTACTGGGTGGCGGCCGGAACCATGGGCCGGGGTGGCGGTCGGAAGTAAGGTCCGGGGTGGCGGTCGGAAGTAAGGTCCGGGGTGGCGGTCGGAAGTAAGGTCCGGGATGGCGGTCGGAATCAAGGTCCGGGGTGGCAGTCGGAAGTAAGGTCCGGGGTGGCGGTCGGAATCAAGGTCCGGGGTGGCGGCCGGAACTAAGGTCCGGGGTGGTGGTCGGAACCAAGGTCGGGGGTGGCGGTCGGAACCAAGTTCCGGGGTGGCGGTCGGAACCAAGGTCTGGGGTGGCGGTCGGAACCAAGGTCCGGGGTTGCGGTTGGAACCAAGGACCGGGGTGGCGGTCGGAACCACGTTCCGGGGTGGCGGTCGGAACCAAGGTCCAGGGTGGCGGTCGGAACCAAGGTCCGGGGGGGCGGTCTGAACCAATGTCCGAGGTGGCGGTCGGAACCAAGGTCCGGGGTGGCGGTCGGAACCAAGTTCCGGGGTGGCGGTCGGAACCAAGGTCCAGCGTGGCGGTCGGAACCAAAGTCCGGTGTGGCGGTCGGAACCAGGTTCCGTGGTGGCGGTCGGAACCAAAGTCCGGGGTGGTGGTCGGAACCACGGTCCGGGGTGCCGGTCGGAACCAAGGTCCGGGGTGGCGGTCGGAACCAAGTTCCGTGGTGTCGGTCGGATCTAATGTCCGGGGTGGCGGTCGGAACCAAGGTCCGGGGTGGCGGTCGGAACCAAGGTCCGGGGTGGCGGTCGGAACCAAGGTCCGGGGTGGCGGTCGGAACCAAGGTCCGGGGTGGCGGTCGGAACCAAGGTCCGGGGTGGCGGTCGGAACTAAGGTCCGGGTTGGCGGTCGAAACAAAGGTCCCGGGTCGTGGGCGGAACCATGGTCCGGGGTGGCGGTCGGTACCAAGGTCCGGGGTGGCGGTCGGAACAAAGGTCCGGGGTCGTGGGCGGAACCATGGTACGGGGTGGCGGTCGGAAACAAGGTCCGGGGTGGCGGTCGGAAGTAAGGTCCGGGGTGGCGGTCGGAACCAAGGTCCGAGGTGGTGGTCGGAACCAAGGTCCGGGGTGGCGGTCGGATCCAAGGTCCGGGGTGGCGGTTGGAACCAAGGTCCGAGGTGGCGGTCGGAACCAAGGTCCGGGGTGGCGGTCGGATCCAAGGTCCAGGGTGGCGGTTGGAACCAAGGACCGGGGTGGCGCTCGGAACCACGTTCCGGGGTGGCGGTCGGAACCAAGGTCCGGGGTGGCGGTCGGAACCAAGGTCCGGGGGGGCGGACGGATCCAAGGTCCGGGGTGGCGTTCTGAACCAAGGTCCGGGGTGGCGGTCGGAACCAAGGTCCGGGGTGGCGGGCGGAACCAATGTCCGGGGTGGCGGTCGGAACCAATGTCCGAGGTGGCGGTCGGAACCAAGGTCCGGGGTGGCGGTCGGAACCAAGTTCCGGGGTGGCGGTCGGAACCAAGTTCCGGGGTGGCGGTCGGAACCAAGGTCCGGGGTGGTGGTCGGATCCAATGTCCGGTGTGGCGGTCGGAACCAATGTCCGAGGTGGCGGTCGGAACCAAGGTCCGGGGTGGCGGTCGGAACCAAGGTCCGGGCTGGCGGTCGGAACCAAGGTCCGGGGTGGCGGTCAGAACCAATTTCCGGGGTGGCGGTCAGAACCAAGGTCCGGAGTGGCGGTCGGAACCAACGTCAGGGGTGGCGGTCGGAACCAAGGTCCGGGGGGGCGTTCGGAACCAAGGTCCGGGGTGGCGGTCGGAAACAATGTCAGGTTTGGCGTTCGAACCACCTTCCGTTGAGGCAGTCGGAACCAAGGTCCGGGGTGACAGTCAGAACTAAGGTCCAAGGTGGCGGTCGGAACCTGGGTCCGGGGTGGCGATCGGAACGAATCCGGGGTGGCGGTCGGAACCAAGGTCCGGGGTGGAGATCGGAACCAAGGTCCAGGGGGGCGGTCGGAACCAAAGTCCGGGGTGGCAGTCGGATCCAAGGTGCGGGGAGGCGGTCGGAACCAAGGCCCGGGCTGGCAGTCGGAACCATGGTCCGGGGGGTCGGGCGGAACCATGGTCCGGGGGTGCAGTCGGAACCAAGGTCCGGGCTCGCGTTCGGAACCAAGGTCCAGGGTGGCGGTCGGAACCAAGGTCTGGGTTGGCGGTCGGAACCAAGGTCCGAGGTGGCGGTCGGAACCAAGGTCCGGGGCGGTGGTCGGAACCAAGGTCCGGGGTGGCGGTCGGAACCAAGGTCCAGGGTGGCGTTCGGAACCAAGTTACTGGGTGGCGGCCGGAACCATGGGCCGGGGTGGCGGTCGGAAGTAAGGTCCGGGGTGGCGGTCGGAAGTAAGGTCCGGGGTGGCGGTCGGAAGTAAGGTCCGGGATGGCGGTCGGAATCAAGGTCCGGGGTGGCAGTCGGAAGTAAGGTCCGGGGTGGCGGTCGGAATCAAGGTCCGGGGTGGCGGCCGGAACTAAGGTCCGGGGTGGTGGTCGGAACCAAGGTCGGGGGTGGCGGTCGGAACCAAGTTCCGGGGTGGCGGTCGGAACCAAGGTCTGGGGTGGCGGTCGGAACCAAGGTCCGGGGTTGCGGTTGGAACCAAGGACCGGGGTGGCGGTCGGAACCACGTTCCGGGGTGGCGGTCGGAACCAAGGTCCAGGGTGGCGGTCGGAACCAAGGTCCGGGGGGGCGGTCTGAACCAATGTCCGAGGTGGCGGTCGGAACCAAGGTCCGGGGTGGCGGTCGGAACCAAGTTCCGGGGTGGCGGTCGGAACCAAGGTCCAGCGTGGCGGTCGGAACCAAAGTCCGGTGTGGCGGTCGGAACCAGGTTCCGTGGTGGCGGTCGGAACCAAAGTCCGGGGTGGTGGTCGGAACCACGGTCCGGGGTGCCGGTCGGAACCAAGGTCCGGGGTGGCGGTCGGAACCAAGTTCCGTGGTGTCGGTCGGATCTAATGTCCGGGGTGGCGGTCGGAACCAAGGTCCGGGGTGGCGGTCGGAACCAAGGTCCGGGGTGGCGGTCGGAACCAAGGTCCGGGGTGGCGGTCGGAACCAAGGTCCGGGGTGGCGGTCGGAACCAAGGTCCGGGGTGGCGGTCGGAACTAAGGTCCGGGTTGGCGGTCGAAACAAAGGTCCCGGGTCGTGGGCGGAACCATGGTCCGGGGTGGCGGTCGGAAACAAGGTCCGGGGTGGCGGTCGGAAGTAAGGTCCGCGGTGGCGGTCGGAACCAAGGTCCGGGGTGGTGGTCGGAACCAAGGTCCAAGGTGGCGGTCGGAACCAAGGTCCGGGGTGGCGGTCGGAACAAAGGTCCGGGGTCGTGGGCGGAACCATGCTCCGGGGTGGCGGTCGGAAACAAGGTCCGGGGTGGCGGTCAGAAGTAAGGTCCGGGGTGGCGGTCGGAACCAAGGTCCGGGGTGGTGGTCGGAACCAAGGTCCGAGGTGGCGGTCGGAACCAAGGTCCGAGGTGGCGGTCGGATCCAAGGTCCGGGGTGGCGGTCGGATCCAAGGTCCAGGGTGGCGGTTGGAACCAAGGACTGGGGTGGCGCTCGGAACCACGTTCCGGGGTGGCGGACGGAACCAAGGTCCGGGGTGGCGGTCGGAACCAAGGTCCGGTGGGGCGGACGGATCCAAGGTCCGGGGTGCGTTCTGAACCAAGGTCCGGGGTGGCGGTCGGAACAAAGGTCCGGGGTGGCGGTCGGAACCAATGTCCGGGGTGGCGGTCGGAACCAATGACCGAGGTGGCGGTCGGAACCAAGGTGCGGGGTGGCGGTCGGAACCAAGTTCCGGGGTGGCGGTCGGAACCAAGGTCCGGGGTGGCGGTCGGAACCAAGGTCCGGGGTGGCGGTCGGAACCAAGGTCCGGGGTGGCGGTCGGAACCAATGTCCGGCGTGGCGGTCGGAACCAAGGTCCGGGGTGGCGGTCGGCACTAAGGTCCGGGTTGGCGGTCGAAACAAAGGTCCCGGGTCGTGGGCGGAACCATGGTCCGGGGTGGCGGTCGGAAACAAGGTCCGGGGTGGCGGTCGGAAGTAAGGTCCGCGGTGGCGGTCGGAACCAAGGTCCGGGGTGGTGGTCGGAACCAAGGTCCAAGGTGGCGGTCGGAACCAAGGTCCGGGGTGGCGGTCGGAACAAAGGTCCGGGGTCGTGGGCGGAACCATGCTCCGGGGTGGCGGTCGGAAACAAGGTCCGGGGTGGCGGTCAGAAGTAAGGTCCGGGGTGGCGGTCGGAACCAAGGGCCGGGGTGGTGGTCGGAACCAAGGTCCGAGATGGCGGTCGGAAACAAGGTCCGGGGTGGCGGTCGGATCCAAGGTCCGGGGTGGCGGTCGGATCCAAGGTCCAGGGTGGCGGTTGGAACCAAGGACCGGGGTGGCGCTCGGAACCACGTTCCGGGGTGGCGGTCGGAACCAAGGTCCGGGGTGGCGGTCGGAACCAAGGTCCGGGGGGGCGGACGGATCCAAGGTCCGGGGTGCGTTCTGAACCAAGGTCCGGGGTGGCGGTCGGAACCAAGGTCCGGGGTGGCGGTCGGAACCAATGTCCGGGGTGGCGGTCGGAACCAATGTCCGAGGTGGCGGTCGGAACCAAGGTCCGGGGTGGCGGTCGGAACCAAGTTCCGGGGTGGCGGTCGGAACCAAGGTCCGGGGTGGCGGTCGGAACCAAGGTCCGGGGTGGTGGTCGGATCCAATGTCCGGGGTGGCGGTCGGAACCAATGTCCGAGGTGGCGGTCGGAACCAAGGTCCGGGGTGGCGATCGGAACGAATCCGGGGTGGCGGTCGGAACAAAGGTCCGGGGTGGAGATCGGAACCAAGGTCCAGGGGGGCGGTCGGAACCAAAGTCCGGGGTGGCAGTCGGATCCAAGGTGCAGGGAGGCGGTCGGAACCAAGGCCCGGGCTGGCAGTCGGAACCAAGGTCCGGGGGGTCGGGCGGAACCATGGTCCGGGGGTGCAGTCGGAACCAAGGTCCGGGCTCGCGTTCGGAACCAAGGTCCGGGGTGGCGGTCGGAACCAAGGTCTGGGTTGGCAGTCGGAACCAAGGTCCGAGGTGGCGGTCGGAACCAAGGTCCGGGGCGGTGGTCGGAACCAAGGTCCGGGGTGGCGGTCGGAACCAAGGTCCAGGGTGGCGTTCGGAACCAAGTTACTGGGTGGCGGCCAGAACCATGGGCCGGGGTGGCGGTCGGAAGTAAGGTCCGGGGTGGCGGTCGGAAGTAAGGTCCGGGGTGGCGGTCGGAAGTAAGGTCCGGGGTGGCGGTCGGAATCAAGGTCCGGGGTGGCAGTCGGAACCAAGGTCCGGGGTGGAGGTCGGAACGAATGTCCGGGGGGGCGGTCGGAACCAAAGTCCGGGGTGGCGGTCGGAACCAAGGTCCGGGGTGTCGGTCGGAACCAAGGTCCGGCGTGGCGGTCGGAACCAAGGACCGGGGTGGCGGTCGGAACCAAGGTCCGGGGGGGCGGACGGATCCAAGGTCCGGGGTGGCATTCTGAACCAAGGTCCGGGGTGGCGGTCGGAACCAAGGTCCGCGGTGGCGGTCGGAACCAATGTCCGGGGTGGCGGTCGGAACCAATGTCCGAGGTGGCGGTCGGATCCAAGGTCCGGGGTGGCGGTCGGAACCAGGTTCCGGGGTGGCGGTCGGAACCAAGGTCCGGGGTGGCGGTCGGAACCAAGGTCCGGGGTGGTGGTCGGATCCAATGTCCGGGGTGGCGGTCGGAACCAATGTCCGAGGTGGCGGCCGGAACCAAGGTCCGGGGTGGCGGTCGGATCCAAGGTCCGGGGTGGTGGTCGGAACCAAGGTCCGGGGTAGCGGTCGGAACCAAGGTCCGGGGGGGGCGGTCGGGACCAACGTCTGGCGTGGCGGTCGGATCCAAGGTCAGGGGTGGCGGTGGGAACCACGTTCTGGGGTGCCGGTCGGAACCAAGGTCCGGGGTGGCGGTCGGATCCAAGGTCAGGGGTGGCGGTGGGAACCACGTTCTGGGGTGCCGGTCGGAACCAAGGTCCGGGGTGGCGGTCGGAACCAAGGTCCGGGGTGGCGTTCGGAACCAAGTTACGGGGTGGCGGTCGGAACCAAGGGCCGGGGTGGCGCGCGGAACCAAGGTCCGGGGTGGTGGTCGGACCCAAGGTCCGGGGTGGTGGTCGGAACTAAGGTCCGGGTTGGCGGTCGAAACAAAGGTCCCGGGGCGTGGGCGGAACCATGGTCCGGGGTGGCGGTCGGAAACAAGGTCCGGGGTGGCGGTCGGAAGTAAGGTCCGGGGTGGCGGTCGGAACCAAGGTCCGGGGTCGTGGTCGGAACCAAGGTCCGAGGTGGCGGTCGGAACCAAGGTCCGGGGTGGCGGTCGGAACAAAGGTCCGGGGTGGTGGGCGGAACCATGGTCCGGGGTGGCGGTCGGAAACAAGGTCCGGGGTGGCGGTCGGAAGTAAGTTCCGGGGTGGCGGTCGGAACCAAGGTCCGAGGTGGTGGTCGGAACCAAGGTCCGAGGTGGCGGTCGGAACCAAGGTCCGGGGTGGCGGTCGGATCCAAGGTCCGGGCTGCCGGTTGGAACCAAGGTCCGAGGTGGCGGTCGGAACCAACGTCCGGGGTGGCGGTCGGATCCAAGGTCCAGGGTGGCGGTTGGAACCAAGGACCGGGGTGGCGCTCGGAACCACGTTCCGGGGTGGCGGTCGGAACCAAGGTCCGGGGTGGCGGTCGGAACCAAGGTCCGGGGGGGCGGACGGATACAAGGTCCGGGGTGGCGTTCTGAACCAAGGTCCGGGGTGGCGGTCGGAACCAAGGTCCGGGGTGGCGGTCGGAACCAATGTCCGGGGTGGCGGTCGGAACCAATGTCCGAGGTGGCGGTCGGAACCAAGGTCCGGGGTGGCGGTCGGAACCAAGTTCCGGGGTGGCGGTCGGAACCAAGTTCCGGGGTGGCGGTCGGAACCAAGGTCCGGGGTGGTGGTCGGATCCAATGTCCGGTGTGGCGGTCGGAACCAATGTCCGAAGTGGCGGTCGGAACCAAGGTCCGGGGTGGCGGTCGGAACCAAGGTCCGGGGTGGAGGTCGTAACCAAGGTCCGGGGTGGCGGTCGGAACCAATTTCCGGGGAGGCGGTCGGAACCAAGGTCCGGAGTGGCGGTCGGAACCAAGGTCCGAGGTGGCGGTCGGAACCAAGGTCCGGGGTGGCGGTCGGATCCAAGGTCCGGGGTGGCGGTTGGAACCAAGGTCCGAGGTGGCGGTCGGAACCAAGGTCCGGGGTGGCGGTCGGATCCAAGGTCCAGGGTGGCGGTTGGAACCAAGGACCGGGGTGGCGCTCGGAACCACGTTCCGGGGTGGCGGTCGGAACCAAGGTCCGGGGTGTCGGTCGGAACCAAGGTCCGGGGGGGCGGACGGATACAAGGTCCGGGGTGGCGTTCTGAACCAAGGTCCGGGGTGGCGGTCGGAACCAAGGTCCGGGGTGGCGGTCGGAACCAATGTCCGGGGTGGCGGTCGGAACCAATGTCCGAGGTGGCGGTCGGAACCAAGGTCCGGGGTGGCGGTCGGAACCAAGTTCCGGGGTGGCGGTCGGAACCAAGTTCCGGGGTGGCGGTCGGAACCAAGGTCCGGGGTGGTGGTCGGATCCAATGTCCGGTGTGGCGGTCGGAACCAATGTCCGAGGTCGCGGTCGGAACCAAGGTCCGGGGTGGCGGTCGGAACCAAGGTCCGGGGTGGCGGTCGGAACCAAGGTCCGGGGTGGCGGTCGGAACCAATTTCCGGGGTGGCGGTCGGAACCAAGGTCCGGAGTGGCGGTCGGAACCAACGTCAGGGGTGGCGGTCGGAACCAAGGTCCGGGGGGGCGTTCGGAACCAAGGTCCGGGGTGGCGGTCGGAAACAATGTCAGGTTTGGCGTTCGAACCACCTTCCGTTGAGGCAGTCGGAACCAAGGTCCGGGGTGACAGTCAGAACTAAGGTCCAAGGTGGCGGTCGGAACCTGGGTCCGGGGTGGCGATCGGAACGAATCCGGGGTGGCGGTCGGAACCAAGGTCCGGGGTGGAGATCGGAACCAAGGTCCAGGGGGGCGGTCGGAACCAAAGTCCGGGGTGGCAGTCGGATCCAAGGTGCGGGGAGGCGGTCGGAACCAAGGCCCGGGCTGGCAGTCGGAACCAAGGTCCGGGGGGTCGGGCGGAACCATGGTCCGGGGGTGCAGTCGGAACCAAGGTCCGGGCTCGCGTTCGGAACCAAGGTCCGGGGTGGCGGTCGGAACCAAGGTCCGGGGTGGCGGTCGGAACCAAGGTCCGAGGTGGCGGTCGGAACCAAGGTCCGGGGCGGTGGTCGGAACCAAGGTCCGGGGTGGCGTTCGGAACCAAGGTCCAGGGTGGCGTTCGGAACCAAGTTACTGGGTGGCGGCCGGAACCATGGGCCGGGGTGGCGGTCGGAAGTAAGGTCCGGGGTGGCGGTCGGAAGTAAGGTCCGGGGTGGCGGTCGGAAGTAAGGTCCGGGGTGGCGGTCGGAATCAAGGTCCGGGGTGGCAGTCGGAAATAAGGTCCGGGGTGGCGGTCGGAATCAAGGTCTGGGGTGGCGGCCGGAACTAAGGTCCGGGGTGGTGGTCGGAACCAAGGTCGGGGGTGGCGGTCGGAACCAAGTTCCGGGGTGGCGGTCGGAACCAAGGTCCGGGGTGGCGGTCGGAACCAAGGTCTGGGGTGGCGGTCGGAACCAAGGTCCGGGGTTGCGGTTGGAACCAAGGACCGGGGTGGCGGTCGGAACCACGTTCCGGGGTGGCGGTCGGAACCAAGGTCCAGGGTGGCGGTCGGAACCAAGGTCCGGGGGGGCGGTCTGAACCAATGTCCGAGGTGGCGGTCGGAACCAAGGTCCGGGGTGGCGGTCGGAACCAAGTTCCGGGGTGGAGGTCGGAACCAAGGTCCAGCGTGGCGGTCGGAACCAAAGTCCGGTGAGGCGGTCGGAACCAAGGTCCGGGGTGGCGGTCGGAACCAAGTTCCGTGGTGGCGGTCGGATCTAATGTCCGGGGTGGCGGTCGGAACCAAGGTCCGGGGTGGCGGTCGGAACCAAGGTCCGGGGTGGCGGTCGGAACCAATGTCCGGGGTGGCGGTCGGAACCAAGGTCCGGGGTGGCGGTCGGAACCAATGTCCGGCGTGGCGGTCGGAACCAAGGTCCGGGGTGGCGGTCGGAACCAAGGTCCGGGGTGGCGGTCGGAACCAAGGTCCGGGGTAGCGGTTGGAACCAAGGTCCGGGGTGGCGGTCGGAACCAAAGTCCGGGGTGGCGGTCGGAACCAAGTTCCGTGGTGGCGGTCGGAACCAAGGTCCGGGGGGGGCGGTCGGGACCAACGTCCGGCGTGGCGGTCGGACCAAGGTCAGGGGTGGCGGTGGGAACCACGTTCTGGGGTGGCGGTCGGAACCAAGGTCCGGGGTGGCGGTCGGAACCAAGGTCCGGGGTGGCGTTCCGAACCAAGTTAGGGGGTGGCGCGCGGAATCAAGGTCCGGGGTGGCGGTCGGACCCAAGGTCCGGGGTGGTGGTCGGAACTAAGGTCCGGGTTGGCGGTCGAAACAAAGGTCCCGGGTCGTGGGCGGAACCATGGTCCGGGGTGTCGGTCGGAAACAAGGTCCGGGGTGGCGGTCGGATCCAAGGTCCGGGCTGCCGGTTGGAACCAAGGTCCGAGGTGGCGGTCGGAACCAACGTCCGGGGTGGCGGTCGGATCCAAGGTCCAGGGTGGCGGTTGGAACCAAGGACCGGGGTGGCGCTCGGAACCACGTTCCGGGGTGGCGGTCGGAACCAAGGTCCGGGGTGGCGGTCGGAACCAAGGTCCGGGGGGGCGGACGGATACAAGGTCTGGGGTGGCGTTCTGAACCAAGGTCCGGGGTGGCGGTCGGAACCAAGGTCCGGGGTGGCGGTCGGAACCAATGTCCGGGGTGGCGGTCGGAACCAATGTCCGAGGTGGCGGTCGGAACCAAGGTCCGGGGTGGCGGTCGGAACCAAGTTCCGGGGTGGCGGTCGGAACCAAGTTCCGGGGTGGCGGTCGGAACCAAGGTCCGGGGTGGTGGTCGGATCCAATGTCCGGTGTGGCGGTCGGAACCAATGTCCGAAGTGGCGGTCGGAACCAAGGTCCGGGGTGGCGGTCGGAACCAAGGTCCGGGGTGGAGGTCGTAACCAAGGTCCGGGGTGGCGGTCGGAACCAATTTCCGGGGTGGCGGTCGGAACCAAGGTCCGGAGTGGCGGTCGGAACCAAGGTCCGAGGTGGCGGTCGGAACCAAGGTCCGGGGTGGCGGTCGGATCCAAGGTCCGGGGTGGCGGTTGGAACCAAGGTCCGAGGTGGCGGTCGGAACCAAGGTCCGGGGTGGCGGTCGGATCCAAGGTCCAGGGTGGCGGTTGGAACCAAGGACCGGGGTGGCGCTCGGAACCACGTTCCGGGGTGGCGGTCGGAACCAAGGTCCGGGGTGTCGGTCGGAACCAAGGTCCGGGGGGGCGGACGGATACAAGGTCCGGGGTGGCGTTCTGAACCAAGGTCCGGGGTGGCGGTCGGAACCAAGGTCCTGGGTGGCGGTCGGAACCAATGTCCGGGGTGGCGGTCGGAACCAATGTCCGAGGTGGCGGTCGGAACCAAGGTCCGGGGTGGCGGTCGGAACCAAGTTCCGGGGTGGCGGTCGGAACCAAGTTCCGGGGTGGCGGTCGGAACCAAGGTCCGGGGTGGTGGTCGGATCCAATGTCCGGTGTGGCGTTCGGAACCAATGTCCGAGGTCCCGGTCGGAACCAAGGTCCGGGGTGGCGGTCGGAACCAAGGTCCGGGGTGGCGGTCGGAACCAAGGTCCGGGGTGGCGGTCGGAACCAATTTCCGGGGTGGCGGTCGGAACCAAGGTCCGGAGTGGCGGTCGGAACCAACGTCAGGGGTGGCGGTCGGAACCAAGGTCCGGGGGGGCGTTCGGAACCAAGGTCCGGGGTGGCGGTCGGAAACAATGTCAGGTTTGGCGTTCGAACCACCTTCCGTTGAGGCAGTCGGAACCAAGGTCCGGGGTGACAGTCAGAACTAAGGTCCAAGGTGGCGGTCGGAACCTGGGTCCGGGGTGGCGATCGGAACGAATCCGGGGTGGCGGTCGGAACCAAGGTCCGGGGTGGAGATCGGAACCAAGGTCCAGGGGGGCGGTCGGAACCAAAGTCCGGGGTGGCAGTCGGATCCAAGGTGCGGGGAGGCGGTCGGAACCAAGGCCCGGGCTGGCAGTCGGAACCAAGGTCCGGGGGGTCGGGCGGAACCATGGTCCGGGGGTGCAGTCGGAACCAAGGTCCGGGCTCGCGTTCGGAACCAAGGTCCGGGGTGGCGGTCGGAACCAAGGTCCGGGGTGGCGGTCGGAACCAAGGTCCGAGGTGGCGGTCGGAACCAAGGTCCGGGGCGGTGGTCGGAACCAAGGTCCGGGGTGGCGTTCGGAACCAAGGTCCAGGGTGGCGTTCGGAACCAAGTTACTGGGTGGCGGCCGGAACCATGGGCCGGGGTGGCGGTCGGAAGTAAGGTCCGGGGTGGCGGTCGGAAGTAAGGTCCGGGGTGGCGGTCGGAAGTAAGGTCCGGGGTGGCGGTCGGAATCAAGGTCCGGGGTGGCAGTCGGAAATAAGGTCCGGGGTGGCGGTCGGAATCAAGGTCCGGGGTGGCGGCCGGAACTAAGGTCCGGGGTGGTGGTCGGAACCAAGGTCGGGGGTGGCGGTCGGAACCAAGTTCCGGGGTGGCGGTCGGAACCAAGGTCCGGGGTGGCGGTCGGAACCAAGGTCTGGGGTGGCGGTCGGAACCAAGGTCCGGGGTTGCGGTTGGAACCAAGGACCGGGGTGGCGGTCGGAACCACGTTCCGGGGTGGCGGTCGGAACCAAGGTCCAGGGTGGCGGTCGGAACCAAGGTCCGGGGGGGCGGTCTGAACCAATGTCCGAGGTGGCGGTCGGAACCAAGGTCCGGGGTGGCGGTCGGAACCAAGTTCCGGGGTGGAGGTCGGAACCAAGGTCCAGCGTGGCGGTCGGAACCAAAGTCCGGTGAGGCGGTCGGAACCAAGGTCCGGGGTGGCGGTCGGAACCAAGTTCCGTGGTGGCGGTCGGATCTAATGTCCGGGGTGGCGGTCGGAACCAAGGTCCGGGGTGGCGGTCGGAACCAAGGTCCGGGGTGGCGGTCGGAACCAATGTCCGGGGTGGCGGTCGGAACCAAGGTCCGGGGTGGCGGTCGGAACCAATGTCCGGCGTGGCGGTCGGAACCAAGGTCCGGGGTGGCGGTCGGAACCAAGGTCCGGGGTGGCGGTCGGAACCAAGGTCCGGGGTAGCGGTTGGAACCAAGGTCCGGGGTGGCGGTCGGAACCAAAGTCCGGGGTGGCGGTCGGAACCAAGTTCCGTGGTGGCGGTCGGAACCAAGGTCCGGGGGGGGCGGTCGGGACCAACGTCCGGCGTGGCGGTCGGACCAAGGTCAGGGGTGGCGGTGGGAACCACGTTCTGGGGTGGCGGTCGGAACCAAGGTCCGGGGTGGCGGTCGGAACCAAGGTCCGGGGTGGCGTTCCAAACCAAGTTAGGGGGTGGCGCGCGGAATCAAGGTCCGGGGTGGCGGTCGGACCCAAGGTCCGGGGTGGTGGTCGGAACTAAGGTCCGGGTTGGCGGTCGAAACAAAGGTCCCGGGTCGTGGGCGGAACCATGGTCCGGGGTGTCGGTCGGAAACAAGGTCCGGGGTGGCGGTCGGAAGTAAGGTCCGGGGTGGCGGTCGGAACCAAGGTCCGGGGTGGTGGTCGGAACCAAGGTCCGAGGTTGCGGTCGGAACCAAGGTCCGGGGTGGCGGTCGGAACAAAGGTCCGGGGTCGTGGGCGGAACCATGGTCCGGGGTGGCGGTCGGAAACAAGGTCCGGGGTGGCAGTCGGAAGTAAGGTCCGGGGTGGCGGTCGGAACCAAGGTCCGGGGTGGTGGTCGGAACCAAGGTCCGAGGTGGCGGTCGGAACCAAGGTCCGGGGTGGCGGTCGGATCCAAGGTCCGGGGTGGCGGTTGGAACCAAGGTCCGAGGTGGCGGTCGGAACCAAGGTCCGGGGTGGCGGTCGGATCCAAGGTCCAGGGTGGCGGTTGGAACAAAGGACCGGGGTGGCGCTCGGAACCACGTTCCGGGGTGGCGGTCGGAACCAAGGTCCGGGGTGGCGGTCGGAACCAAGGTCCGGGGTGGCGGTCGGAACCAATGTCCGGGGTGGCGGTCGGAACCAATGTCCGAGGTGGCGGTCGGATCCAAGGTCCGGGGTGGCGGTCGGAACCAAGTTCCGGGGTGGCGGTCGGAACCAAGGTCCGGGGTGGCGGTCGGAACCAAGGTCCGGGGTGGTGGTCGGATCCAATGTCCGGGGTGGCGGTCGGAACCAATGTCCGAGGTGGCGGTCGGAACCAAGGTCCGGGGTGGCGGTCGGAACCAAGGTCCGGGGTGGCGGTCGGAACCAAGGTCCGGGGTGGCGGTCGGAACCAATTTCCGGGGTGGCGGTCGGAACCAAGGTCCGGAGTGGCGGTCGGAACCAACGTCAGGGGTGGCGGTCGGAACCAAGGTCCGGGGGGGCGTTCGGAACCAAGGTCCGGGGTGGCGGTCGGAAACAATGTCAGGTTTGGCGTTCGAACCACCTTCCGTTGAGGCAGTCGGAACCAAGGTCCGGGGTGACAGTCAGAACTAAGGTCCAAGGTGGCGGTCGGAACCTGGGTCCGGGGTGGCGATCGGAATGAATCCGGGGTGGCGGACGGAACCAAGGTCCGGGGTGGAGATCGGAACCAAGGTCCAGGGGGGCGGTCGGAACCAAAGTCCGGGGTGGCAGTCGGATCCAAGGTGCGGGGAGGCGGTCGGAACCAAGGCCCGGGCTGGCAGTCGGAACCAAGGTCCGGGGGGTCGGGCGGAACCATGGTCCAGGGGTGCAGTCGGAACCAAGGTCCGGTCTCGCGTTCGGAACCAAGGTCCGGGGTGGCGGTCGGAACCAAGGTCTGGGTTGGCGGTCGGACCCAAGGTCCGAGGTGGCGGTCGGAACCAAGGTCCGGGGCGGTGGTCGGAACCAAGGTCCGGGGTGGCGGTCGGAACCAAAGTCCAGGGTGGCGTTCGGAACCAAGTTACTGGGTGGCGGCCGGAACCATGGGCCGGGGTGGCGGTCGGAAGTAAGGTCCGGGGTGGCGGTCGGAAGTAAGGTCCGGGGTGGCGGTCGGAAGTAAGGTCCGGGGTGGCGGTCGGAATCAAGGTCCGGGGTGGCAGTCGGAACCAAGGTCCGGGGTGGAGGTCGGAACCAAGGTCCGGGGGGGCGGTCGGAACCAAAGTCCGGGGTGGCGGTCGGAACCAAGGTCCGGGGTGGCGGTCGGAACCAAGGTCCGGCGTGGCGGTCGGAACCAAGGTCCGGGGTGGCGGTCGGAACCAAGGTCCGGGGTGGCGGTTGGAACCAAGGACCGGGGTGGCGGTCGGAACCACGTTCCGGGGTGGCTGTCGGATCCAACGTCCAGGGTGGCGGTCGGAATCAAGGTCCGGGGTGGCGGTTGGAACCAAGGTCCGGGGTGGCGGTCGGAACCAAGGTCCGGGGTGGCGGTCGGAACCAAGGTCCGGGGGGGCGGACGGAACCAAGGTCCGGGGTGGCGTTCTGAACCAAGGACCGGGGTGGCGGTCCGAACCAAGGTCCGGAGTGGCGGTCGGAACCAAGGTCCGGGTGGCGGTCGGAACAAATGTCCGGGGTGGCGGTCGGAACCAATGTCCGAGGTGGCGGCCGGAACCAAGGTCCGGGGTGGCGGTCGGACCCAAGGTCCGGGGTGGTGGTCGGAACCGAGGTCCGGGGTAGCGGTCGGAACCAAGGTCCGGGGTGGCGGTCGGAACCAAAGTCCGGGGTGGCGGTCGGAACCAAGTTCCGTGGTGGCGGTCGGAACCAAGGTCCGAGGTGGCGGTCGGAACCAAGGTCCGGGGTGGCGGTCGGAACCAAGTTCCGGGGTGGCGGTCGGAACCAAGGTCCAGCGTGGCGGTCGGAACCAAAGTCCGGTGAGGCGGTCGGAACCAAGGTCCGGGTGGCGGTCGGAACCAAGTTCCGTGGTGGCGGTCGGATCTAATGTCCGGGGTGGCGGTCGGAACCATGGTCCGGGGTGGCGGTCGGAACCAAGGTCCGGGGTGGCGGTCGGAACCAAGGTCCGGGGTGGCGGTCGGAACCAAGGTCCGGGGTGGCGGTCGGAACCAATGTCCGGTGTGGCGGTCGGAACCAAGGTCCGGGGTGGCGGTCGGAACCAAGGTCCGGGGTGGCGGTCGGAACCAAGGTCCGGGGTAGCGGTCGGAACCAAGGTCCGGGGTGGCGGTCGGAACCAAAGTCCGGGGTGGCGGTCGGAACCAAGTTCCGTGGTGGCGGTCGGAACCAAGGTCCGGGGGGGGCGGTCGGGACCAACGTCCGGCGTGGCGGTCGGAACCAAGGTCAGGGGTGGCGGTGGGAACCACGTTCTGGGGTGGCGGTCGGAACCAAGGTCCGGGGTGGCGGTCGGAACCAAGGTCCGGGGTGGCGTTCGGAACCAAGTTACGGGGTGGCGGTCGGAACCAAGGGCCGGGGTGGCGCGCGGAATCAAGGTCCGGGGTGGCGGTCGGACCCAAGGTCCGGGGTGGTGGTCGGAACTAAGGTCCGGGTTGGCGGTCGAAACAAAGGTCCCGGGTCGTGGGCGGAACCATGGTCCGGGGTGTCGGTCGGAAACAAGGTCCGGGGTGGCGGTCGGAAGTAAGGTCCGGGGTGGCGGTCGGAACCAAGGTCCGGGGTGGTGGTCGGCACCAAGGTCCGAGGTGGCGGTCGGAACCAAGGTCCGGGGTGGCGGTCGGAACAAAGGTCCGGGGTCGTGGGCGGAACCATGGTCCGGGGTGGCGGTCGGAAACAAGGTCCGGGGTGGCAGTCGGAAGTAAGGTCCGGGGTGGCGGTCGGAACCAAGGTCCGGGGTGGTGGTCGGAACCAAGGTCCGAGGTGGCGGTCGGAACCAAGGTCCGGGGTGGCGGTCGGATCCAAGGTCCGGGGTGGCGGTTGGAACCAAGGTCCGAGGTGGCGGTCGGAACCAAGGTCCGGGGTGGCGGTCGGATCCAAGGTCCAGGGTGGCGGTTGGAACCAAGGACCGGGGTGGCACTCGGAACTACGTTCCGGGGTGGCGGTCGGAACCAAGGTCCGGGGTGGCGGTCGGAACCAAGGTCCGGGGTGGCGGTCGGAACCAATGTCCGGGGTGGCGGTCGGAACCAATGTCCGAGGTGGCGGTCGGATCCAAGGTCCGGGGTGGCGGTCGGAACCAAGTTCCGGGGTGGCGGTCGGAACCAAGGTCCGGGGTGGCGGTCGGAACCAAGGTCCGGGGTGGTGGTCGGATCCAATGTCCGGGGTGGCGGTCGGAACCAATGTCCGAGGTGGCGGTCGGAACCAAAGTCCGGGGTGGCGGTCGGAACCAAGGTCCGGGGTGGCGGTCGGAACCAAGGTCCGGGGTGGCGGTCGGAACCAATTTCCGGGGTGGCGGTCGGAACCAAGGTCCGGAGTGGCGGTCGGAACCAACGTCAGGGGTGGCGGTCGGAACCAAGGTCCGGGGGGGCGTTCGGAACCAAGGTCCGGGGTGGCGGTCGGAAACAATGTCAGGTTTGGCGTTCGAACCACCTTCCGTTGAGGCAGTCGGAACCAAGGTCCGGGGTGACAGTCAGAACTAAGGTCCAAGGTGGCGGTCGGAACCTGGGTCCGGGGTGGCGATCGGAATGAATCCGGGGTGGCGGACGGAACCAAGGTCCGGGGTGGAGATCGGAACCAAGGTCCAGGGGGGCGGTCGGAACCAAAGTCCGGGGTGGCAGTCGGATCCAAGGTGCGGGGAGGCGGTCGGAACCAAGGCCCGGGCTGGCAGTCGGAACCAAGGTCCGGGGGGTCGGGCGGAACCATGGTCCAGGGGTGCAGTCGGAACCAAGGTCCGGTCTCGCGTTCGGAACCAAGGTCCGGGGTGGCGGTCGGAACCAAGGTCTGGGTTGGCGGTCGGAACCAAGGTCCGAGGTGGCGGTCGGAACCAAGGTCCGGGGCGGTGGTCGGAACCAAGGTCCGGGGTGGCGGTCGGAACCAAGGTCCAGGGTGGCGTTCGGAACCAAGTTACTGGGTGGCGGCCGGAACCATGGGCCGGGGTGGTGGTCGGAAGTAAGGTCCGGGGTGGCGGTCGGAAGTAAGGTCCGGGGTGGCGGTCGGAAGTAAGGTCCGGGGTGGCGGTCGGAATCAAGGTCCGGGGTGGCAGTCGGAACCAAGGTCCGGGGTGGAGGTCGGAACCAAGGTCCGGGGGGGCGGTCGGAACCAAAGTCCGGGGTGGCGGTCGGAACCAAGGTCCGGGGTGGCGGTCGGAACCAAGGTCCGGCGTGGCGGTCGGAACCAAGGTCCGGGGTGGCGGTCAGAACCAAGGTCCGGGGTGGCGGTTGGAACCAAGGACCGGGGTGGCGGTCGGAACCACGTTCCGGGGTGGCTGTCGGATCCAACGTCCAGGGTGGCGGTCGGAATCAAGGTCCGGGGTGGCGGTTGGAACCAAGGTCCGGGGTGGCGGTCGGAACCAAGGTCCGGGGTGGCGGTCGGAACCAAGGTCCGGGGGGGCGGACGGAACCAAGGTCCGGGGTGGCGTTCTGAACCAAGGTCCGGGGTGGCGGTCCGAACCAAGGTCCGGAGTGGCGGTCGGAACCAAGGTCCGGGTGGCGGTCGGAACAAATGTCCGGGTTGGCGGTCGGAACCAATGTCCGAGGTGGCGGCCGGAACCAAGGTCCGGGGTGGCGGTCGGACCCAAGGTCCAGGGTGGTGGTCGGAACCAAGGTCCGGGGTAGCGGTCGGAACCAAGGTCCGGGGTGGCGGTCGGAACCAAAGTCCGGGGTGGCGGTCGGAACCAAGTTCCGTGGTGGCGGTCGGAACCAAGGTCCGGGGGGGGCGGTCGGGACCAACGTCCGGCGTGGCGGTCGGATCCAAGGTCAGGGGTGGCGGTGGGAACCACGTTCTGGGGTGGCGGTCGGAACCAAGGTCCGGGGTGGCGTTCGGAACCAAGTTACGGGGTGGCGGTCGGAGCCAAGGGCCGGGGTGGCGCGCGGAATCAAGGTCCGGGGTGGCGGTCGGACCCAAGGTCCGGGGTGGTGGTCGGAACTAAGGTCCGGGTTGGCGGTCGAAACAAAGGTCCCGGGTCGTGGGCGGAACCATGGTCCGGGGTGGCGGTCGGAAACAAGGTCCGGGGTGGCGGTCGGAAGTAAGGTCCGGGGTGGCGGTCGGAACCAAGGTCCGGGGTGGTGGTCGGAACCAAGGTCCGAGGTGGCGGTCGGAACCAAGGTCCGGGGTGGCGGTCGGAACAAAGGTCCGGGGTCGTGGGCGGAACCATGGTCCGGGGTGGCGGTCGGAAGTAAGGTCCGGGGTGGCGGTCGGAACCAAGGTCCGAGGTGGTGGTCGGAACCAAGGTCCGAGGTGGCGGTCGGAACCAAGGTCCGGGGTGGCGGTCGGATCCAAGGTCCGGGGTGGCGGTTGGAACCAAGGTCCGAGGTGGCGGTCGGAACCAAGGTCCGGGGTGGCGGTCGGATCCAAGGTCCAGGGTGGCGGTTGGAACCAAGGACCGGGGTGGCGGTCGGAACCACGTTCCGGGGTGGCTGTCGGATCCAACGTCCAGGGTGGCGGTCGGAATCAAGGTCCGGGGTGGCGGTTGGAACCAAGGTCCGGGGTGGCGGTCGGAACCAAGGTCCGGGGTGGCGGTCGGAACCAAGGTCCGGGGGGGCGGACGGAACCAAGGTCCGGGGTGGCGTTCTGAACCAAGGTCCGGGGTGGCGGTCCGAACCAAGGTCCGGAGTGGCGGTCGGATCCAAGGTCCGGGTGGCGGTCGGAACAAATGTCCGGGGTGGCGGTCGGAACCAATGTCCGAGGTGGCGGCCGGAACCAAGGTCCGGGGTGGCGGTCGGACCCAAGGTCCAGGGTGGTGGTCGGAACCAAGGTCCGGGGTAGCGGTCGGAACCAAGGTCCGGGGTGGCGGTCGGAACCAAAGTCCGGGGTGGCGGTCGGAACCAAGTTCCGTGGTGGCGGTCGGAACCAAGGTCCGGGGGGGGCGGTCGGGACCAACGTCCGGCGTGGCGGTCGGATCCAAGGTCAGGGGTGGCGGTGGGAACCACGTTCTGGGGTGGCGGTCGGAACCAAGGTCCGGGGTGGCGTTCGGAACCAAGTTACGGGGTGGCGGTCGGAGCCAAGGGCCGGGGTGGCGCGCGGAATCAAGGTCCGGGGTGGCGGTCGGACCCAAGGTCCGGGGTGGTGGTCGGAACTAAGGTCCGGGTTGGCGGTCGAAACAAAGGTCCCGGGTCGTGGGCGGAACCATGGTCCGGGGTGGCGGTCGGAAACAAGGTCCGGGGTGGCGGTCGGAAGTAAGGTCCGGGGTGGCGGTCGGAACCAAGGTCCGGGGTGGTGGTCGGAACCAAGGTCCGAGGTGGCGGTCGGAACCAAGGTCCGGGGTGGCGGTCGGAACAAAGGTCCGGGGTCGTGGGCGGAACCATGGTCCGGGGTGGCGGTCGGAAGTAAGGTCCGGGGTGGCGGTCGGAACCAAGGTCCGAGGTGGTGGTCGGAACCAAGGTCCGAGGTGGCGGTCGGAACCAAGGTCCGGGGTGGCGGTCGGATCCAAGGTCCGGGGTGGCGGTTGGAACCAAGGTCCGAGGTGGCGGTCGGAACCAAGGTCCGGGGTGGCGGTCGGATCCAAGGTCCAGGGTGGCGGTTGGAACCAAGGACCGGGGTGGCGCTCGGAACCACGTTCCGGGGTGGCGGTCGGAACCAAGGTCCGGGGTGGCGGTCGGAACCAAGGTCCGGGGGGGCGGACGGATCCAAGGTCCGGGGTGGCGTTCTGAACCAAGGTCCGGGGTGGCGGTCGGAACCAAGGTCCGGGGTGGCGGTCGGAACCAATGTCCGGGGTGGCGGTCGGAACCAATGTCCGGGGTGGCGGTCGGAACCAATGTCCGGGGTGGCGGTCGGAACCAATGTCCGGGGTGGCGGTCGGAACCAAGGTCCGGGGTGGCGGTCGGAACCAATGTCCGGGGTGGCGGTCGGAACCAATGTCCGAGGTGGCGGTCGGAACCAAGGTCCGGGGTGGCGGTCGGAACCAAGTTCCGGGGTGGCGGTCGGAACCAAGTTCCGGGGTGGCGGTCGGAACCAAGGTCCGGGGTGGTGGTCGGATCCAATGTCCGGTGTGGCGGTCGGAACCAATGTCCGAGGTGGCGGTCGGAACCAAGGTCCGGGGTGGCGGTCGGAACCAAGGTCCGGGGTGGCGGTCGGAACCAAGGTCCGGGGTGGCGGTCGGAACCAATTTCCGGGGTGGCGGTCGGAACCAAGGTCCGGAGTGGCGGTCGGAACCAACGTCAGGGGTGGCGGTCGGAACCAAGGTCCGGGGGGGCGGACGGATTCAAGGTCCAGGGTGCGTTCTGAACCAAGGTCCGGGGTGGCGGTCGGAACCAAGGTCCGGGGTGGCGGTCGGAACAAAGGTCCGGGGTCGTGGGCGGAACCATGCTCCGGGGTGGCGGTCGGAAACAAGGTCCGGGGTGGCGGTCAGAAGTAAGGTCCGGGGTGGCGGTCGGAACCAAGGTCAGGGGTGGTGGTCGGAATCAAGGTCCGAGGTGGCGGTCGGAACCAAGGTCCGGGGTGGCGGTCGGAACCAAGGTCCGGGGGGGCGGACGGATTCAAGGTCCAGGGTGCGTTCTGAACCAAGGTCCGGGGTGGCGGTCGGAACCAAGGTCCGGGGTGGCGGTCGGAACAAAGGTCCGGGGTCGTGGGCGGAACCATGCTCCGGGGTGGCGGTCGGAAACAAGGTCCGGGGTGGCGGTCAGAAGTAAGGTCCGGGGTGGCGGTCGGAACCAAGGTCCGGGGTGGTGGTCGGAATCAAGGTCCGAGGTGGCGGTCGGAACCAAGGTCCGGGGTGGCGGTCGGATCCAAGGTCCGGGGTGGCGGTCGGATCCAAGGTCCAGGGTGGCGGTTGGAACCAAGGACCGGGGTGGCGCTCGGAACCACGTTCCGGGGTGGCGGTCGGAACCAAGGTCCGGGGTGGCGGTCGGAACCAAGTTCCGGGGGGGCGGACGGATTCAAGGTCCGGGGTGCGTTCTGAACCAAGGTCCGGGGTGGCGGTCGGAACCAAGGTCCGGGGTGGCGGTCGGAACCAATGTCCGGGGTGGCGGTCGGAACCAATGTCCGAGGTGGCGGTCGGAACCAAGGTCCGGGGTGGCGGTCGGAACCAAGTTCCGGGGTGGCGGTCGGAACCAAGGTCCGGGGTGGCGGTCGGAACCAAGGTCCGGGGTGGTGGTCGGATCCAATGTCCGGGGTGGCGGTCGGAACCAATGTCCGAGGTGGCATTCGGAACCAAGGTCCGGGGTGGCGGTCGGAACCAAGGTCCGGGGTGGCGGTCGGAACCAAGGTCCGGGGTGGCGGTCGGAACCAATTTCCGGGGTGGCGGTCGGAACCAAGGTCCGGAGTGGCGGTCGGAACCAACGTCAGGGGTGGCGGTCGGAACCAAGGTCCGGGGGGGCGTTCGGAACCAAGGTCCGGGGTGGCGGTCGGAAACAATGTCAGGTTTGGCGTTCGAACCACCTTCCGTTGAGGCAGTCGGAACCAAGGTCCGGGGTGACAGTCAGAACTAAGGTCCAAGGTGGCGGTCGGAACCTGGGTCCGGGGTGGCGATCGGAACGAATCCGGGGTGGCGGGCGGAACCAAGGTCCGGGGTGGAGATCGGAACCAAGGTCCAGGGGGGCGGTCGGAACCAAAGTCCGGGGTGGCAGTCGGATCCAAGGTGCGGGGAGGCGGTCGGAACCAAGGCCCGGGCTGGCAGTCGGAACCAAGGTCCGGGGGGTCGGGCGGAACCATGGTCCGGGGGTGCAGTCGGAACCAAGGTCCGGGCTCGCGTTCGGAACCAAGGTCCGGGGTGGCGGTCGGAACCAAGGTCTGGGTTGGCGGTCGGAACCAAGGTCCGAGGTGGCGGTCGGAACCAAGGTCCGGGGCGGTGGTCGGAACCAAGGTCCGGGGTGGCGGTCGGAACCAAGGTCCAGGGTGGCGTTCGGAACCAAGTTACTGGGTGGTGGCCGGAACCATGGGCCGGGGTGGCGGTCGGAAGTAAGGTCCGGGGTGGCGGTCGGAAGTAAGGTCCGGGGTGGCGGTCGGAAGAAAGGTCCGGGGTGGCGGTCGGAATCAAGGTCCGGGGTGGCAGTCGGAACCAAGGTCCGGGGTGGAGGTCGGAACGAATGTCCGGGGGGGCGGTCGGAACCAAAGTCCGGGGTGGCGGTCGGAACCAAGGTCCGGGGTGGCGGTCGGAACCAAGGTCCGGCGTGGCGGTCGGAACCAAGGTCCGGGGTGGCGGTCGGAACAAAGGTCCGGGGTGGCGGTTGGAACCAAGGACCGGGGTGGCGGTCGGAACCACGTTCCGGGGTGGCGGTCGGATCCAACGTCCAGGGTGGCGGTCGGAATCAAGGTCCGGGGTGGCGGTTGGAACCAAGGTCCGGGGTGGCGGTCGGAACCAAGGTCCGGGGTGGCGGTCGGAACCAAGGTCCGGGGTGGCGGTCGGAACCAAGGTCCGGGGGGGCGGACGGAACCAAGGTCCGAGGTGGCGTTCTGAACCAAGGTCCGGGGTGGCGGTCCGAACCAAGGTCCGGAGTGGCGGTCGGAACCAAGGTCCGGGTGGCGGTCGGAACAAATGTCCGGGGTGGCGGTCGGAACCAATGTCCGAGGTGGCGGCCGGAACCAAGGTCCGGGGTGGCGGTCGGAACCAAGGTCCGGGGTGGCGGTCGGAACCAAGGTCCGGGGTAGCGGTCGGAACCAAGGTCCGGGGTGGCGGTCGGAACCGATGTCCGGGGTGGCGGTGGGAACCACGTTCTGGTGTGGCGGTCGGAACCAAGGTCCGGGGTGGCGGTCGGAACCAAGGTCCGGGGTGGCGTTCGGAACCAAGTTACGGGGTGGCGGTCGGAACCAAGGGCCGGGGTGGCGCGCGGAATCAAGGTCCGGGGTGGCGGTTGGACCCAAGGTCCGGGGTGGTGGTCGGAACTAAGGACCGGGTTGGCGGTCGAAACAAAGGTCCCGGGTCGTGGGCGGAACCATGGTCCGGGGTGGCGGTCGGAAACAAGGTCCGGGGTGGCGGTCGGAAGTAAGGTCCGGGGTGGCGGTCGGAATCAAGGTCCGGGGTGGCAGTCGGAACCAAGGTCCGGGGTGGAGGTCGGAACCAAGGTCCGGGGGGGCGGTCGGAACCAAAGTCCGGGGTGGCGGTCGGAACCAAGGTCCGGGGTGGCGGTCGGAACCAAGGTCCGGCGTGGCGGTCGGAACCAAGGTCCGGGGTGGCGGTCGGAACCAAGGTCCGGGGTGGCGGTTGGAACCAAGGACCGGGGTGGCGGTCGGAACCACGTTCCGGGGTGGCTGTCGGATCCAACGTCCAGGGTGGCGGTCGGAATCAAGGTCCGGGGTGGCGGTTGGAACCAAGGTCCGGGGTGGCGGTCGGAACCAAGGTCCGGGGTGGCGGTCGGAACCAAGGTCCGGGGCGGCGGTCCGAACCAAGGTCCGGAGTGGCGGTCGGAACCAAGGTCCGGGTGGCGGTCGGAACAAATGTCCGGGGTGGCGGTCGGAACCAATGTCCGAGGTGGCGGCCGGAACCAAGGTCCGGGGAGGCGGTCGGACCCAAGGTCCGGGGTGGTGGTCGGAACCGAGGTCCGGGGTAGCGGTCGGAACCAAGGTCCGGGGTGGCGGTCGGAACCAAAGTCCGGGGTGGCGGTCGGAACCAAGTTCCGTGGTGGCGGTCGGAACCAAGGTCCGAGGTGGCGGTCGGAACCAAGGTCCGGGGTGGCGGTCGGAACCAAGTTCCGGGGTGGCGGTCGGAACCAAGGTCCAGCGTGGCGGTCGGAACCAAAGTCCGGTGAGGCGGTCGGAACCAAGGTCCGGGTGGCGGTCGGAACCAAGTTCCGTGGTGGCGGTCGGATCTAATGTCCGGGGTGGCGGTCGGAACCATGGTCCGGGGTGGCGGTCGGAACCAAGGTCCGGGGTGGCGGTCGGAACCAAGGTCCGGGGTGGCGGTCGGAACCAAGGTCCGGGGTGGCGGTCGGAACCAATGTCCGGCGTGGCGGTCGGAACCAAGGTCCGGGGTGGCGGTCGGAACCAAGGTCCGGGGTGGCGGTCGGAACCAAGGTCCGGGGTAGCGGTCGGAACCAAGGTCCGGGGTGGCGGTCGGAACCAAAGTCCGGGGTGGCGGTCGGAACCAAGGTCCGTGGTGGCGGTCGGAACCAAGGTCCGGGGGGGGCGGTCGGGACCAACGTCCGGCGTGGCGGTCGGAACCAAGGTCAGGGGTGGCGGTGGGAACCACGTTCTGGGGTGGCGGTCGGAACCAAGGTCCGGGGTGGCGGTCGGAACCAAGGTCCGGGGTGGCGTTCGGAACCAAGTTACGGGGTGGCGGTCGGAACCAAGGGCCGGGGTGGCGCGCGGAATCAAGGTCCGGGGTGGCGGTCGGACCCAAGGTCCAGGGTGGTGGTCGGAACTAAGGTCCGGGTTGGCGGTCGAAACAAAGGTCCCGGGTCGTGGGCGGAACCATGGTCCGGGGTGTCGGTCGGAAACAAGGTCCGGGGTGGCGGTCGGAAGTAAGGTCCGGGGTGGCGGTCGGAACCAAGGTCCGGGGTGGTGGTCGGCACCAAGGTCCGAGGTGGCGGTCGGAACCAAGGTCCGGGGTGGCGGTCGGAACAAAGGTCCGGGGTCGTGGGCGGAACCATGGTCCGGGGTGGCGGTCGGAAACAAGGTCCGGGGTGGCAGTCGGAAGTAAGGTCCGGGGTGGCGGTCGGAACCAAGGTCCGGGGTGGTGGTCGGAACCAAGGTCCGAGGTGGCGGTCGGAACCAAGGTCCGGGGTGGCGGTCGGATCCAAGGTCCGGGGTGGCGGTTGGAACCAAGGTCCGAGGTGGCGGTCGGAACCAAGGTCCGGGGTGGCGGTCGGATCCAAGGTCCAGGGTGGCGGTTGGAACCAAGGACCGGGGTGGCACTCGGAACTACGTTCCGGGGTGGCGGTCGGAACCAAGGTCCGGGGTGGCGGTCGGAACCAAGGTCCGGGGTGGCGGTCGGAACCAATGTCCGGGGTGGCGGTCGGAACCAATGTCCGAGGTGGCGGTCGGATCCAAGGTCCGGGGTGGCGGTCGGAACCAAGTTCCGGGGTGGCGGTCGGAACCAAGGTCCGGGGTGGCGGTCGGAACCAAGGTCCGGGGTGGTGGTCGGATCCAATGTCCGGGGTGGCGGTCGGAACCAATGTCCGAGGTGGCGGTCGGAACCAAAGTCCGGGGTGGCGGTCGGAACCAAGGTCCGGGGTGGCGGTCGGAACCAAGGTCCGGGGTGGCGGTCGGAACCAATTTCCGGGGTGGCGGTCGGAACCAAGGTCCGGAGTGGCGGTCGGAACCAACGTCAGGGGTGGCGGTCGGAACCAAGGTCCGGGGGGGCGTTCGGAACCAAGGTCCGGGGTGGCGGTCGGAAACAATGTCAGGTTTGGCGTTCGAACCACCTTCCGTTGAGGCAGTCGGAACCAAGGTCCGGGGTGACAGTCAGAACTAAGGTCCAAGGTGGCGGTCGGAACCTGGGTCCGGGGTGGCGATCGGAATGAATCCGGGGTGGCGGACGGAACCAAGGTCCGGGGTGGAGATCGGAACCAAGGTCCAGGGGGGCGGTCGGAACCAAAGTCCGGGGTGGCAGTCGGATCCAAGGTGCGGGGAGGCGGTCGGAACCAAGGCCCGGGCTGGCAGTCGGAACCAAGGTCCGGGGGGTCGGGCGGAACCATGGTCCAGGGGTGCAGTCGGAACCAAGGTCCGGTCTCGCGTTCGGAACCAAGGTCCGGGGTGACGGTCGGAACCAAGGTCTGGGTTGGCGGTCGGAACCAAGGTCCGAGGTGGCGGTCGGAACCAAGGTCCGGGGCGGTGGTCGGAACCAAGGTCCGGGGTGGCGGTCGGAACCAAGGTCCAGGGTGGCGTTCGGAACCAAGTTACTGGGTGGCGGCCGGAACCATGGGCCGGGGTGGTGGTCGGAAGTAAGGTCCGGGGTGGCGGTCGGAAGTAAGGTCCGGGGTGGCGGTCGGAAGTAAGGTCCGGGGTGGCGGTCGGAATCAAGGTCCGGGGTGGCAGTCGGAACCAAGGTCCGGGGTGGAGGTCGGAACCAAGGTCCGGGGGGGCGGTCGGAACCAAAGTCCGGGGTGGCGGTCGGAACCAAGGTCCGGGGTGGCGGTCGGAACCAAGGTCCGGCGTGGCGGTCGGAACCAAGGTCCGGGGTGGCGGTCGGAACCAAGGTCCGGGGTGGCGGTTGGAACCAAGGACCGGGGTGGCGGTCGGAACCACGTTCCGGGGTGGCTGTCGGATCCAACGTCCAGGGTGGCGGTCGGAATCAAGGTCCGGGGTGGCGGTTGGAACCAAGGTCCGGGGTGGCGGTCGGAACCAAGGTCCGGGGTGGCGGTCGGAACCAAGGTCCGGGGGGGCGGACGGAACCAAGGTCCGGGGTGGCGTTCTGAACCAAGGTCCGGGGTGGCGGTCCGAACCAAGGTCCGGAGTGGCGGTCGGAACCAAGGTCCGGGTGGCGGTCGGAACAAATGTCCGGGGTGGCGGTCGGAACCAATGTCCGAGGTGGCGGCCGGAACCAAGGTCCGGGGTGGCGGTCGGACCCAAGGTCCAGGGTGGTGGTCGGAACCAAGGTCCGGGGTAGCGGTCGGAACCAAGGTCCGGGGTGGCGGTCGGAACCAAAGTCCGGGGTGGCGGTCGGAACCAAGTTCCGTGGTGGCGGTCGGAACCAAGGTCCGGGGGGGGCGGACGGGACCAACGTCCGGCGTGGCGGTCGGATCCAAGGTCAGGGGTGGCGGTGGGAACCACGTTCTGGGGTGGCGGTCGGAACCAAGGTCCGGGGTGGCGTTCGGAACCAAGTTACGGGGTGGCGGTCGGAGCCAAGGGCCGGGGTGGCGCGCGGAATCAAGGTCCGGGGTGGCGGTCGGACCCAAGGTCCGGGGTGGTGGTCGGAACTAAGGTCCGGGTTGGCGGTCGAAACAAAGGTCCCGGGTCGTGGGCGGAACCATGGTCCGGGGTGGCGGTCGGAAACAAGGTCCGGGGTGGCGGTCGGAAGTAAGGTCCGGGGTGGCGGTCGGAACCAAGGTCCGGGGTGGTGGTCGGAACCAAGGTCCGAGGTGGCGGTCGGAACCAAGGTCCGGGGTGGCGGTCGGAACAAAGGTCCGGGGTCGTGGGCGGAACCATGGTCCGGGGTGGCGGTCGGAAACAAGGTCCGGGGTGGCGGTCGGAAGTAAGGTCCGGGGTGGCGGTCGGAACCAAGGTCCGAGGTGGTGGTCGGAACCAAGGTCCGAGGTGGCGGTCGGAACCAAGGTCCGGGGTGGCGGTCGGATCCAAGGTCCGGGGTGGCGGTTGGAACCAAGGTCCGAGGTGGCGGTAGGAACCAAGGTCCGGGGTGGCGGTCGGATCCAAGGTCCAGGGTGGCGGTTGGAACCAAGGACCGGGGTGGCGCTCGGAACCACGTTCCGGGGTGGCGGTCGGAACCAAGGTCCGGGGTGGCGGTCGGAACCAAGGTCCGGGGGGGCGGACGGATCCAAGGTCCGGGGTGGCGTTCTGAACCAAGGTCCGGGGTGGCGGTCGGAACCAAGGTCCGGGGTGGCGGTCGGAACCAATGTCCGGGGTGGCGGTCGGAACCAATGTCCGGGGTGGCGGTCGGAACCAATAGAACATAGAACATAGAACATAGAACATTACAGCGCAGAACAGGCCCTTCGGCCCACGATGTTGCACCGACCAGTTAAAAAAAAACTGTGACCCTCCAACCTAAACCAATTTCTTTTCGTCCATGAACCTATCTACGGATCTCTTAAACGCCCCCAAACTAGGCGCATTTACTACTGATGCTGGCAGGGCATTCCAATCCCTCACCACCCTCTGGGTAAAGAACCTACCCCTGACATCGGTTCTATAACTACCCCCCCTCAATTTAAAGCCATGCCCCCTCGTGCTGGATTTCTCCATCAGAGGAAAAAGGCTATCACTATCCACCCTATCTATGTCCGGGGTGGCGGTCGGAACCAATGTCCGGGGTGGCGGTCGGAACCAAGGTCCGGGGTGGCGGTCGGAACCAATGTCCGGGGTGGCGGTCGGAACCAATGTCCGAGGTGGCGGTCGGAACCAAGGTCCGGGGTGGCGGTCGGAACCAAGTTCCGGGGTGGCGGTCGGAACCAAGTTCCGGGGTGGCGGTCGGAACCAAGGTCCGGGGTGGTGGTCGGATCCAATGTCCGGTGTGGCGGTCGGAACCAATGTCCGAGGTGGCGGTCGGAACCAAGGTCCGGGGTGGCGGTCGGAACCAAGGTCCGGGGTGGCGGTCGGAACCAAGGTCCGGGGTGGCGGTCGGAACCAATTTCCGGGGTGGCGGTCGGAACCAAGGTCCGGAGTGGCGGTCGGAACCAACGTCAGGGGTGGCGGTCGGAACCAAGGTCCGGGGGGGCGGACGGATTCAAGGTCCAGGGTGCGTTCTGAACCAAGGTCCGGGGTGGCGGTCGGAACCAAGGTCCGGGGTGGCGGTCGGAACAAAGGTCCGGGGTCGTGGGCGGAACCATGCTCCGGGGTGGCGGTCGGAAACAAGGTCCGGGGTGGCGGTCAGAAGTAAGGTCCGGGGTGGCGGTCGGAACCAAGGTCCGGGGTGGTGGTCGGAATCAAGGTCCGAGGTGGCGGTCGGAACCAAGGTCCGGGGTGGCGGTCGGAACCAAGGTCCGGGGGGGCGGACGGATTCAAGGTCCAGGGTGCGTTCTGAACCAAGGTCCGGGGTGGCGGTCGGAACCAAGGTCCGGGGTGGCGGTCGGAACAAAGGTCCGGGGTCGTGGGCGGAACCATGCTCCGGGGTGGCGGTCGGAAACAAGGTCCGGGGTGGCGGTCAGAAGTAAGGTCCGGGGTGGCGGTCGGAACCAAGGTCCGGGGTGGTGGTCGGAATCAAGGTCCGAGGTGGCGGTCGGAACCAAGGTCCGGGGTGGCGGTCGGATCCAAGGTCCGGGGTGGCGGTCGGATCCAAGGTCCAGGGTGGCGGTTGGAACCAAGGACCGGGGTGGCGCTCGGAACCACGTTCCGGGGTGGCGGTCGGAACCAAGGTCCGGGGTGGCGGTCGGAACCAAGGTCCGGGGGGGCGGACGGATTCAAGGTCCGGGGTGCGTTCTGAACCAAGGTCCGGGGTGGCGGTCGGAACCAAGGTCTGGGGTCGCGGTCGGAACCAATGTCCGGGGTGGCGGTCGGAACCAATGTCCGAGGTGGCGGTCGGAACCAAGGTCCGGGGTGGCGGTCGGAACCAAGTTCCGGGGTGGCGGTCGGAACCAAGGTCCGGGGTGGCGGTCGGAACCAAGGTCCGGGGTGGTGGTCGGATCCAATGTCCGGGGTGGCGGTCGGAACCAATGTCCGAGGTGGCATTCGGAACCAAGGTCCGGGGTGGCGGTCGGAACCAAGGTCCGGGGTGGCGGTCGGAACCAAGGTCCGGGGTGGCGGTCGGAACCAATTTCCGGGGTGGCGGTCGGAACCAAGGTCCGGAGTGGCGGTCGGAACCAACGTCAGGGGTGGCGGTCGGAACCAAGGTCCGGGGGGGCGTTCGGAACCAAGGTCCGGGGTGGCGGTCGGAAACAATGTCAGGTTTGGCGTTCGAACCACCTTCCGTTGAGGCAGTCGGAACCAAGGTCCGGGGTGACAGTCAGAACTAAGGTCCAAGGTGGCGGTCGGAACCTGGGTCCGGGGTGGCGATCGGAACGAATCCGGGGTGGCGGTCGGAACCAATGTCCGGGGTGGAGATCGGAACCAAGGTCCAGGGGGGCGGTCGGAACCAAAGTCCGGGGTGGCAGTCGGATCCAAGGTGCGGGGAGGCGGTCGGAACCAAGGCCCGGGCTGGCAGTCGGAACCAAGGTCCGGGGGGTCGGGCGGAACCATGGTCCGGGGGTGCAGTCGGAACCAAG
Source organism: Mustelus asterias (assembly GCF_964213995.1). Taxonomy (NCBI): domain Eukaryota; kingdom Metazoa; phylum Chordata; class Chondrichthyes; order Carcharhiniformes; family Triakidae; genus Mustelus; species Mustelus asterias. Next base: position 195,124 of record NW_027590662.1, read on the forward strand.
GTCCGGGCTCGCGTTCGGAACCAAGGTCCGGGGTGGCGGTCGGAACCAAGGTCTGGGTTGGCGGTCGGAACCAAGGTCCGAGGTGGCGGTCGGAACCAAGGTCCGGGGCGGTGGTCGGAACCAAGGTCCGGGGTGGCGGTCGGAACCAAGGTCCAGGGTGGCGTTCGGAACCAAGTTACTGGGTGGTGGCCGGAACCATGGGCCGGGGTGGCGGTCGGAAGTAAGGTCCGGGGTGGCGGTCGGAAGTAAGGTCCGGGGTGGCGGTCGGAAGAAAGGTCCGGGGTGGCGGTCGGAATCAAGGTCCGGGGTGGCAGTCGGAACCAAGGTCCGGGGTGGAGGTCGGAACGAATGTCCGGGGGGGCGGTCGGAACCAAAGTCCGGGGTGGCGGTCGGAACCAAGGTCCGGGGTGGCGGTCGGAACCAAGGTCCGGCGTGGCGGTCGGAACCAAGGTCCGGGGTGGCGGTCGGAACAAAGGTCCGGGGTGGCGGTTGGAACCAAGGACCGGGGTGGCGGTCGGAACCACGTTCCGGGGTGGCGGTCGGATCCAACGTCCAGGGTGACGGTCGGAATCAAGGTCCGGGGTGGCGGTTGGAACCAAGGTCCGGGGTGGCGGTCGGAACCAAGGTCCGGGGTGGCGGTCGGAACCAAGGTCCGGGGTGGCGGTCGGAACCAAGGTCCGGGGGGGCGGACGGAACCAAGGTCCGAGGTGGCGTTCTGAACCAAGGTCCGGGGTGGCGGTCCGAACCAAGGTCCGGAGTGGCGGTCGGAACCAAGGTCCGGGTGGCGGTCGGAACAAATGTCCGGGGTGGCGGTCGGAACCAATTTCCGAGGTGGCGGCCGGAACCAAGGTCCGGGGTGGCGGTCGGAACCAAGGTCCGGGGTGGCGGTCGGAACCAAGGTCCGGGGTAGCGGTCGGAACCAAGGTCCGGGGTGGCGGTCGGAACCGAAGTCCGGGGTGGCGGTGGGAACCACGTTCTGGTGTGGCGGTCGGAACCAAGGTCCGGGGTGGCGGTCGGAACCAAGGTCCGGGGTGGCGTTCGGAACCAAGTTACGGGGTGGCGGTCGGAACCAAGGGCCGGGGTGGCGCGCGGAATCAAGGTCCGGGGTGGCGGTTGGACCCAAGGTCCGGGGTAGCGGTCGGAACCAAGGTCCGGGGTGGCGGTCGGAACCGAAGTCCGGGGTGGCGGTGGGAACCACGTTCTGGTGTGGCGGTCGGAACCAAGGTCCGGGGTGGCGGTCGGAACCAAGGTCCGGGGTGGCGTTCGGAACCAAGTTACGGGGTGGCGGTCGGAACCAAGGGCCGGGGTGGCGCGCGGAATCAAGGTCCGGGGTGGCGGTTGGACCCAAGGTCCGGGGTGGTGGTCGGAACTAAGGACCGGGTTGGCGGTCGAAACAAAGGTCCCGGGTCGTGGGCGGAACCATGGTCCGGGGTGGCGGTCGGAAACAAGGTCCGGGGTGGCGGTCGGAAGTAAGGTCCGGGGTGGCGGTCGGAACCAAGGTCCGGGGTGGTGGTCGGAACCAAGGTCCGAGGTGGCGGTCGGAACCAAGGTCCGGGGTGGCGGTCGGAACAAAGGTCCGGGGTCGTGGGCGGAACCATGGTCCGGGGTGGCGGTCGGAAACAAGGTCCGGGGTGGCGTTCGGAAGTAAGGTCCGGGGTGGCGGTCGGAACCAAGGTCCGGGGTGGTGGTCGGAAACAAGGTCCGAGGTGGCGGTCGGAACCAAGGTCCGGGGTGGCGGTCGGATTCAAGGTCCGGGGTGGCGGTTGGAACCAAGGTCCGAGGTGGCGGTCGGATCCAAGGTCCAGGGTGGCGGTTGGAACCAAGGACCGGGGTGGCGCTCGGAACCACGTTCCGGGGTGGCGGTCGGAACCAAGGTCCAGGGTGGCGGTCGGAACCAAGGTCCGGGGGGGCGGACGGATCCACGGTCCGGGGTGGCGTTCTGAACCAAGGTCCGGGGTGGCGGTTGGAACCAAGGTCCGGGGTGGCGGTCGGAACCAATGTCCGGGGTGGCGGTCGGAACCAATGTCCGAGGTGGCGGTCGGAACCAAGGTCCGGGGTGGCGGTCGGAACCAAGTTCCGGGGTGGCGGTCGGAACCAAGGTCCGGGGTGGCGGTCGGAACCAAGGTCCGGGGTGGTGGTCGGATCCAATGTCCGGGGTGGCGGTCGGAACCAATGTCCGAGGTGGCGTTCGGAACCAAGGTCCGGGGTGGAGGTCGGAACCAAGGTCCGGGGTGGCGGTCGGAACCAAGGTCCGGGGTGGCGGTCGGAACCAATTTCCGGGGTGGCGGTCGGAACCAAGGTCCGGAGTGGCGGTCGGAACCAACGTCAGGGGTGGCGGTCGGAACCAAGGTCCGGGGGGGCGTTCGGAACCAAGGTCCGGGGTGGCGGTCGGAAACAATGTCAGGTTTGGCGTTCGAACCACCTTCCGTTGAGGCAGTCGGAACCAAGGTCCGGGGTGACAGTCAGAACTAAGGTCCAAGGTGGCGGTCGGAACCTGGGTCCGGGGTGGCGATCGGAACGAATCCGGGGTGGCGGTCGGAACCAAGGTCCGGGGTGGAGATCGGAACCAAGGTCCAGGGGGGCGGTCGGAACCAAAGTCCGGGGTGGCAGTCGGATCCAAGGTGCGGGGAGGCGGTCGGAACCAAGGCCCGGGCTGGCAGTGGGAACCAAGGTCCGGGGGGTCGGGCGGAACCATGGTCCGGGGGTGCAGTCGGAACCAAGGTCCGGGCTCGCGTTCGGAACCAAGGTCCGGGGTGGCGGTCGGAACCAAGGTCTGGGTTGGCGGTCGGAACCAAGGTCCGAGGTGGCGGTGGGAACCAAGGTCCGGGGCGGTGGTCGGAACCAAGGTCCGGGGTGGCGGTCGGAACCAAGGTCCAGGGTGGCGTTCGGAACCAAGTTACTGGGTGGCGGCCGGAACCATGGGCCGGGGTGGCGGTCGGAAGTAAGGTCCGGGGTGGCGGTCGGAAGTAAGGTCCGGGGTGGCGGTCGGAAGTAAGGTCCGGGGTGGCGGTCGGAATCAAGGTCCGGGGTGGCAGTCGGAAGTAAGGTCCGGGGTGGCGTACGGAATCAAGGTCCGGGGTGGCGGCCGGAACCAAGGTCCGGGGTGGCGGTCGGAACCAAGGTCGGGGGTGGCGGTCGGAACCAAGTTCCGGGGTGGCGGTCGGAACCAAGGTCCGGGGTGGCGGTCGGAACCAAGGTCTGGGGTGGCGGTCGGAACCAAGGTCCGAGGTGGCGGTCGGAACCAAGGTCCGGGGTGGCGGTCGGAACCAAGGTCCGGCGTGGCGGTCGGAACCAAGGTCCGGGGTGGCGGTCGGAACCAAGGTCCGGGGTTGCGGTTGGAACCAAGGACCGGGGTGGCGGTCGGAACCACGTTCCGGGGTGGCGGTCGGAACCAAGGTCCAGGTTGGCGGTCGGAACCAAGGTCCGGGGGGGCGGTCTGAACCAATGTCCGAGGTGGCGGTCGGAACCAAGGTCCGGGGTGGCGCGCGGAATCAAGGTCCGGGGTGGCGGTCGGACCCAAGGTCCGGGGTGGTGGTCGGAACTAAGGTCCGGGTTGGCGGTCGAAACAAAGGTCCCGGGTCGTGGGCGGAACCATGGTCCGGGGTGGCGGTTGGAAACAAGGTCCGGGGTGGCGGTCGGAAGTAAGGTCCGGGGTGGCGGTCGGAACCAAGGTCCGGGGTGGTGGTCGGAACCAAGGTCCGAGGTGGCGGTCGGAACCAAGGTCCGGGGTGGCGGTCGGAACAAAGGTCCGGGGTCGTGGGCGGAACCATGGTCCGGGGTGGCGGTCGGAAACAAGGTCCGGGGTGGCGGTCGGAAGTAAGGTCCGGGGTGGCGGTCGGAACCAAGGTCCGGGGTGGTGGTCGGAACCAAGGTCCGAGGTGGCGGTCGGAACCAAGGTCCGAGGTGGCGGTCGGATCCAAGGTCCGGGGTGGCGGTTGGAACCAAGGTCCGAGGTGGCGGTCGGAACCAAGGTCCGGGGTGGCGGTCGGATCCAAGGTCCAGGGTGGCGGTTGGAAACAAGGACCGGGGTGGCGCTCGGAACCACGTTCCGGGGTGGCGGTCGGAACCAAGGTCCGGGGTGGCGGTCGGAACCAAGGTCCGGGGGGGCGGACGGATCCAAGGTCCGGTGTGGCGTTCTGAACCAAGGTCCGGGGTGGCGGTCGGAACCAAGGTCCGGGGTGGCGGTCGGAACCAATGTCCGGGGTGGCGGTCGGAACCAATGTCCGAGGTGGCGGTCGGAACCAAGGTCCGGGGTGGCGGTCGGAACCAAGTTCCGGGGTGGCGGTCGGAACCAAGGTCCGGGGTGGCGGTCGGAACCAAGGTCCGGGGTGGTGGTCGGATCCAATGTCCGGGGTGGCGGTCGGAACCAATGTCCGAGGTGGCGGTCGGAACCAAGGTCCGGGGTGGCGGTCGGAACCAAGGTCCGGGGTGGCGGTCGGAACCCAGGTCCGGGGTGGCGGTCGGAACCAATTTCCGGGGTGGCGGTCGGAACCAAGGTCCGGAGTGGCGGTCGGAACCAACGTCAGGGGTGGCGGTCGGAACCAAGTTCCGGGGGGGCGTTCGGAACCAAGGTCCGGGGTGGCGGTCGGAAACAATGTCAGGTGTGGCGTTCGAACCACCTTCCGGTGAGGCAGTCGGAACCAAGGTCCGGGGTGACAGTCAGAACTAAGGTCCAAGGTGGCGGTCGGAACCTGGGTCCGGGTTGGCGATCGGAACGAATCCGGGGTGGCGGTCGGTACAAAGGTCCGGGGTGGAGATCGGAACCAAGGTCCAGGGGGGCGGTCGGAACCAAAGTCCGGGGTGGCAGTCGGATCCAAGGTGCGGGGAGGCGGTCGGAACCAAGGCCCGGGCTGGCAGTCGGAACCAAGGTCCGGGGGGTCGGGCGGAACCATGGTCCGGGGGTGCAGTCGGAACCAAGGTCCGGTCTCGCGTTCGGAACCAAGGTCCGGGGTGGCGGTCGGAACCAAGGTCTGGGTTGGCGGTCGGAACCAAGGTCCGAGGTGGCGGTCGGAACCAAGGTCCGGGGCGGTGGTCGGAACCAAGGTCCGGGGTGGCGGTCGGAACCAAGGTCCAGGGTGGCGTTCGGAACCAAGTTACTGGGTGGCGGCCGGAACCATGGGCCGGGGTGGCGGTCGGAAGTAAGGTCCGGGGTGGCGGTCGGAAGTAAGGTCCGGCGTGGCGGTCGGAAGTAAGGTCCGGGGTGGCGGTCGGAATCAAGGTCCGGGGTGGCAGTCGGAACCAAGGTCCGGGGTGGAGGTCGGAACCAAGGTCCGGGGGGGCGGTCGGAACCAGAGTCCAGGGTGGCGGTCGGAACCAAGGTCCGGGGTGGCGTTCTGAACCAAGGTCCGGGGTGGCGGTCCGAACCAAGGTTCCGAGTGGCGGTCGGAACCAAGGTCTGGGTGGCGGTCGGAACAAATGTCCGGGGTGGCGGTCGGAACCAATGTCCGAGGTGGCGGCCGGAACCAAGGTCCGGGGTGGCGTTCGGAACCAAGGTCCGGGGTGGTGGTCGGAACCAAGGTCCGGGGTAGCGGTCGGAACCAAGGTCCGGGGTGGCGGTCGGAACCAAAGTCCGGGGTGGCGGTCGGAACCAAGTTCCGTGGTGGCGGTCGGAACCAAGGTCCGGGGGGGGCGGTCGGGACCAACGTCCGGCGTGGCGGTCGGATCCAAGGTCAGGGGTGGCGTTGGGAACCACGTTCTGGGGTGGCGGTCGGAACCAAGGTCCGGGGTGGCGGTCGGAACCAAGGTCCGGGGTGGCGTTCGGAACCAAGTTACGGGGTGACGTTCGGAACCAAGGGCCGGGGTGGCGCGCGGAATCAAGGTCCGGGGTGGCGGTCGGACCCAAGGTCCGGGGGGGCGGTCTGAACCAATGTCCGAGGTGGCGGTCGGAACCAAGGTCCGGGGTGGCGGTCGGAACCAAGTTCCGGGGTGGCGGTCGGAACCAAGGTCCAGCGTGGCGGTCGGAACCAAAGTCCGGTGTGGCGGTCGGAACCAGGTTCCGTGGTGGCGGTCGGAACGAAAGTCCGGGGTGGCGGTCGGAACCACGGTCCGGGGTGGCGGTCGGAACCAAGGTCCGGGGTGGCGGTCGGAACCAAGTTCCGTGGTGGCGGTCGGATCTAATGTCCGGGGTGGCGGTCGGAACCAAGGTCCGGGGTGGCGGTCGGAACCAAGGTCCGGGGTGGCGGTCGGAACCAAGGTCCGGGGTGGCGGTCGGAACCAAGGTCCGGGGTGGCGGTCGGAACCAATGTCCGGCGTGGCGGTCGGAACCAAGGTCCGGGGTGGCGGTCGGAACCAAGGTCCGGGGTGGCGGTCGGAACCAAGGTCCGGGGTAGCGGTCGGAACCAAGGTCCGAGGTGGCGGTCGGAACCAAGGTCCGGGGTGGCGGTCGGAACCAAGTTCCGGGGTGGCGGTCGGAACCAAGGTCCGGGGTGGCGGTCGGAACCAAGGCCCGGGGTGGTGGTCGGATCCAATGTCCGGGGTGGCGGTCGGAACCAATGTCCGAGGTGGCGGTCGGAACCAAGGTCCGGGGTGGCGGTCGGAACCAAGGTCCGGGGTGGCGGTCGGAACCCAGGTCCGGGGTGGCGGTCGGAACCAATTTCCGGGGTGGCGGTCGGAACCAAGGTCCGGAGTGGCGGTCGGAACCAACGTCAGGGGTGGCGGTCGGAACCAAGTTCCGGGGGGGCGTTCGGAACCAAGGTCCGGGGTGGCGGTCGGAAACAATGTCAGGTGTGGCGTTCGAACCACCTTCCGGTGAGGCAGTCGGAACCAAGGTCCGGGGTGACAGTCAGAACTAAGGTCCAAGGTGGCGGTCGGAACCTGGGTCCGGGTTGGCGATCGGAACGAATCCGGGGTGGCGGTCGGTACAAAGGTCCGGGGTGGAGATCGGAACCAAGGTCCAGGGGGGCGGTCGGAACCAAAGTCCGGGGTGGCAGTCGGATCCAAGGTGCGGGGAGGCGGTCGGAACCAATGCCCGGGCTGGCAGTCGGAACCAAGGTCCGGGGGGTCGGGCGGAACCATGGTCCGGGGGTGCAGTCGGAACCAAGGTCCGGTCTCGCGTTCGGAACCAAGGTCCGGGGTGGCGGTCGGAACCAAGGTCTGGGTTGGCGGTCGGAACCAAGGTCCGAGGTGGCGGTCGGAACCAAGGTCCGGGGCGGTGGTCGGAACCAAGGTCCGGGGTGGCGGTCGGAACCAAGGTCCAGGGTGGCGTTCGGAACCAAGTTACTGGGTGGCGGCCGGAACCATGGGCCGGGGTGGCGGTCGGAAGTAAGGTCCGGGGTGGCGGTCGGAAGTAAGGTCCGGGGTGGCGGTCGGAAGTAAGGTCCGGGGTGGCGGTCGGAATCAAGGTCAGGGGTGGCAGTCGGAACCAAGGTCCGGGGTGGAGGTCGGAACCAAGGTCCGGGGGGGCGGTCGGAACCAGAGTCCAGGGTGGCGGTCGGAACCAAGGTCCGGGGTGGCGGTCGGAACCAAGGTCCGGGGTGGCGGTCGGAACCAAGGTCCGGGGGGGCGGACGGATCCAAGGTCCGGTGTGGCGTTCTGAACCAAGGTCCGGGGTGGCGGTCGGAACCAAGGTCCGGGGTGGCGGTCGGAACCAATGTCCGGGGTGGCGGTCGGAACCAATGTCCGAGGTGGCGGTCGGAACCAAGGTCCGGGGTGGCGGTCGGAACCAAGTTCCGGGGTGGCGGTCGGAACCAAGGTCCGGGGTGGCGGTCGGAACCAAGGTCCGGGGTGGTGGTCGGATCCAATGTCCGGGGTGGCGGTCGGAACCAATGTCCGAGGTGGCGGTCGGAACCAAGGTCCGGGGTGGCGGTCGGAACCAAGGTCCGGGGTGGCGGTCGGAACCCAGGTCCGGGGTGGCGGTCGGAACCAATTTCCGGGGTGGCGGTCGGAACCAAGGTCCGGAGTGGCGGTCGGAACCAACGTCAGGGGTGGCGGTCGGAACCAAGTTCCGGGGGGGCGTTCGGAACCAAGGTCCGGGGTGGCGGTCGGAAACAATGTCAGGTGTGGCGTTCGAACCACCTTCCGGTGAGGCAGTCGGAACCAAGGTCCGGGGTGACAGTCAGAACTAAGGTCCAAGGTGGCGGTCGGAACCTGGGTCCGGGTTGGCGATCGGAACGAATCCGGGGTGGCGGTCGGTACAAAGGTCCGGGGTGGAGATCGGAACCAAGGTCCAGGGGGGCGGTCGGAACCAAAGTCCGGGGTGGCAGTCGGATCCAAGGTGCGGGGAGGCGGTCGGAACCAAGGCCCGGGCTGGCAGTCGGAACCAAGGTCCGGGGGGTCGGGCGGAACCATGGTCCGGGGGTGCAGTCGGAACCAAGGTCCGGTCTCGCGTTCGGAACCAAGGTCCCGGGTGGTGGTCGGAACCAAGGTCTGGGTTGGCAGTCGGAACCAAGGTCCGAGGTGGCGGTCGGAACCAAGGTCCGGGGCGGTGGTCGGAACCAAGGTCCGGGGTGGCGGTCGGAACCAAGGTCCAGGGTGGCGTTCGGAACCAAGTTACTGGGTGGCGGCCGGAACCATGGGCCGGGGTGGCGGTCGGAAGTAAGGTCCGGGGTGGCGGTCGGAAGTAAGGTCCGGGGTGGCGGTCGGAAGTAAGGTCCGGGGTGGCGGTCGGAATCAAGGTCCGGGGTGGCAGTCGGAACCAAGGTCCGGGGTGGAGGTCGGAACCAAGGTCCGGGGGGGCGGTCGGAACCAGAGTCCAGGGTGGCGGTCGGAACCAAGGTCCGGGGTGGCGGTCGGAACCAAGGTCCGGCGTGGCGGTCGGAACCAAGGTCCGGGGTGGCGGTCGGAACCAAGGTCCGGGGTGGCGGTTGGAACCAAGGACCGGGGTGGCGTTCGGAACCACGTTCCGGGGTGGCGGTCGGATCCAACGTCCACGGTGGCGGTCGGAATCAAGGTCCGGGGTGGCGGTTGGAACCAAGGTCCGGGGTGGCGGTCGGAACCAAGGTCCGGGGTGGCGGTCGGAACCAAGGTCCGGGGGGGCGGACGGAACCAAGGTCCGGGGTGGCGTTCTGAACCAAGGTCCGGGGTGGCGGTCCGAACCAAGGTTCCGAGTGGCGGTCGGAACCAAGGTCCGGGTGGCGGTCGGAACAAATGTCCGGGGTGGCGGTCGGAACCAATGTCCGAGGTGGCGGCCGGAACCAAGGTCCGGGGTGGCGGTCGGAACCAAGGTCCGGGGTGGTGGTCGGAACCAAGGTCCGGGGTAGCGGTCGGAACCAAGGTCCGGGGTGGCGGTCGGAACCAAAGTCCGGGGTGGCGGTCGGAACCAAGTTCCGTGGTGGCGGTCGGAACCAAGGTCCGGGGGGGGCGGTCGGGACCAACGTCCGGCGTGGCGGTCGGATCCAAGGTCAGGGGTGGCGTTGGGAACCACGTTCTGGGGTGGCGGTCGGAACCAAGGTCCGGGGTGGCGGTCGGAACCAAGGTCCGGGGTGGCGTTCGGAACCAAGTTACGGGGTGACGTTCGGAACCAAGGGCCGGGGTGGCGCGCGGAATCAAGGTCCGGGGTGGCGGTCGGACCCAAGGTCCGGGGGGGCGGTCTGAACCAATGTCCGAGGTGGCGGTCGGAACCAAGGTCCGGGGTGGCGGTCGGAACCAAGTTCCGGGGTGGCGGTCGGAACCAAGGTCCAGCGTGGCGGTCGGAACCAAAGTCCGGTGTGGCGGTCGGAACCAGGTTCCGTGGTGGCGGTCGGAACGAAAGTCCGGGGTGGCGGTCGGAACCACGGTCCGGGGTGGCGGTCGGAACCAAGGTCCGGGGTGGCGGTCGGAACCAAGTTACGGGGTGACGTTCGGAACCAAGGGCCGGGGTGGCGCGCGGAATCAAGGTCCGGGGTGGCGGTCGGACCCAAGGTCCGGGGGGGCGGTCTGAACCAATGTCCGAGGTGGCGGTCGGAACCAAGTTCCGGGGTGGCGGTCGGAACCAAGGTCCAGCGTGGCGGTCGGAACCAAAGTCCGGTGTGGCGGTCGGAACCAGGTTCCGTGGTGGCGGTCGGAACGAAAGTCCGGGGTGGCGGTCGGAACCACGGTCCGGGGTGGCGGTCGGAACCAAGGTCCGGGGTGGCGGTCGGAACCAAGTTCCGTGGTGGCGGTCGGATCTAATGTCCGGGGTGGCGGTCGGAACCAAGGTCCGGGGTGGCGGTCGGAACCAAGGTCCGGGGTGGCGGTCGGAACCAAGGTCCGGGGTGGCGGTCGGAACCAAGGTCCGGGGTGGCGGTCGGAACCAATGTCCGGCGTGGCGGTCGGAACCAAGGTCCGGGGTGGCGGTCGGAACCAAGGTCCGGGGTGGCGGTCGGAACCAAGGTCCGGGGTAGCGGTCGGAACCAAGGTCCGAGGTGGCGGTCGGAACCAAGGTCCGGGGTGGCGGTCGGAACCAAGTTCCGGGGTGGCGGTCGGAACCAAGGTCCGGGGTGGCGGTCGGAACCAAGGTCCGGGGTGGTGGTCGGATCCAATGTCCGGGGTGGCGGTCGGAACCAATGTCCGAGGTGGCGGTCGGAACCAAGGTCCGGGGTGGCGGTCGGAACCAAGGTCCGGGGTGGCGGTCGGAACCCAGGTCCGGGGTGGCGGTCGGAACCAATTTCCGGGGTGGCGGTCGGAACCAAGGTCCGGAGTGGCGGTCGGAACCAACGTCAGGGGTGGCGGTCGGAACCAAGTTCCGGGGGGGCGTTCGGAACCAAGGTCCGGGGTGGCGGTCGGAAACAATGTCAGGTGTGGCGTTCGAACCACCTTCCGGTGAGGCAGTCGGAACCAAGGTCCGGGGTGACAGTCAGAACTAAGGTCCAAGGTGGCGGTCGGAACCTGGGTCCGGGTTGGCGATCGGAACGAATCCGGGGTGGCGGTCGGTACAAAGGTCCGGGGTGGAGATCGGAACCAAGGTCCAGGGGGGCGGTCGGAACCAAAGTCCGGGGTGGCAGTCGGATCCAAGGTGCGGGGAGGCGGTCGGAACCAAGGCCCGGGCTGGCAGTCGGAACCAAGGTCCGGGGGGTCGGGCGGAACCATGGTCCGGGGGTGCAGTCGGAACCAAGGTCCGGTCTCGCGTTCGGAACCAAGGTCCGGGGTGGCGGTCGGAACCAAGGTCTGGGTTGGCGGTCGGAACCAAGGTCCGAGGTGGCGGTCGGAACCAAGGTCCGGGGCGGTGGTCGGAACCAAGGTCCGGGGTGGCGGTCGGAACCAAGGTCCAGGGTGGCGTTCGGAACCAAGTTACTGGGTGGCGGCCGGAACCATGGGCCGGGGTGGCGGTCGGAAGTAAGGTCCGGGGTGGCGGTCGGAAGTAAGGTCCGGGGTGGCGGTCGGAAGTAAGGTCCGGGGTGGCGGTCGGAATCAAGGTCCGGGGTGGCAGTCGGAACCAAGGTCCGGGGTGGAGGTCGGAACCAAGGTCCGGGGGGGCGGTCGGAACCAGAGTCCAGGGTGGCGGTCGGAACCAAGGTCCGGGGTGGCGGTCGGAACCAAGGTCCGGCGTGGCGGTCGGAACCAAGGTCCGGGGTGGCGGTCGGAACCAAGGTCCGGGGTGGCGGTTGGAACCAAGGACCGGGGTGGCGGTCGGAACCACGTTCCGGGGTGGCGGTCGGATCCAACGTCCAGGGTGGCGGTCGGAATCAAGGTCCGGGGTGGCGGTTGGAACCAAGGTCCGGGGTGGCGGTCGGAACCAAGGTCCGGGGTGGCGGTCGGAACCAAGGTCCGGGGGGGCGGACGGAACCAAGGTCCGGGGTGGCGTTCTGAACCAAGGTCCGGGGTGGCGGTCCGAACCAAGGTTCCGAGTGGCGGTCGGAACCAAGGTCCGGGTGGCGGTCGGAACAAATGTCCGGGGTGGCGGTCGGAACCAATGTCCGAGGTGGCGGCCGGAACCAAGGTCCGGGGTGGCGGTCGGAACCAAGGTCCGGGGTGGTGGTCGGAACCAAGGTCCGGGGTAGCGGTCGGAACCAAGGTCCGGGGTGGCGGTCGGAACCAAAGTCCGGGGTGGCGGTCGGAACCAAGTTCCGTGGTGGCGGTCGGAACCAAGGTCCGGGGGGGGCGGTCGGGACCAACGTCCGGCGTGGCGGTCGGATCCAAGGTCAGGGGTGGCGTTGGGAACCACGTTCTGGGGTGGCGGTCGGAACCAAGGTCCGGGGTGGCGGTCGGAACCAAGGTCCGGGGTGGCGTTCGGAACCAAGTTACGGGGTGACGTTCGGAACCAAGGGCCGGGGTGGCGCGCGGAATCAAGGTCCGGGGTGGCGGTCGGACCCAAGGTCCGGGGGGGCGGTCTGAACCAATGTCCGAGGTGGCGGTCGGAACCAAGGTCCGGGGTGGCGGTCGGAACCAAGTTCCGGGGTGGCGGTCGGAACCAAGGTCCAGCGTGGCGGTCGGAACCAAAGTCCGGTGTGGCGGTCGGAACCAGGTTCCGTGGTGGCGGTCGGAACGAAAGTCCGGGGTGGCGGTCGGAACCACGGTCCGGGGTGGCGGTCGGAACCAAGGTCCGGGGTGGCGGTCGGAACCAAGTTCCGTGGTGGCGGTCGGATCTAATGTCCGGGGTGGCGGTCGGAACCAAGGTCCGGGGTGGCGGTCGGAACCAAGGTCCGGGGTGGCGGTCGGAACCAAGGTCCGGGGTGGCGGTCGGAACCAAGGTCCGGGGTGGCGGTCGGAACCAATGTCCGGCGTGGCGGTCGGAACCAAGGTCCGGGGTGGCGGTCGGAACCAAGGTCCGGGGTGGCGGTCGGAACCAAGGTCCGGGGTAGCGGTCGGAACCAAGGTCCGGGGTGGCGGTCGGAACCAAAGTCCGGGGTGGCGGTCGGAACCAAGTTCCGTGGTGGCGGTCGGAACCAAGGTCCGGGGGGGGCGGTCGGGACCAACGTCCGGCGTGGCGGTCGGCACCAAGGTCAGGGGTGGCGGTGGGAACCACGTTCTGGGGTGGCGGTCGGAACCAAGGTCCGGGGTGGCGGTCGGAACCAAGGTCCGGGGTGGCGTTCGGAACCAAGTTACGGGGTTGCGGTCGGAACCAAGGGCCGGGGTGGCGCGCGGAATCAAGGTCCGGGGTGGCGGTCGGAACCAAGGTCCGGGGTGGTGGTCGGAACAAAGGTCCGGGTTGGCGGTCGAAACAAAGGTCCCGGGTCGTGGGCGGAACCATGGTCCGGGGTGGCGGTCGGAAACAAGGTCCGGGGTGGCGGTCGGAAGTAAGGTCCGGGGTGGCGGTCGGAACCAAGGTCCGGGGTGGTGGTCGGAACCAAGGTCCGAGGTGGCGGTCGGAACCAAGGTCCGGGGTGGCGGTCGGAACAAAGGTCCGGGGTCTTGGGCGGAACCATGGTCCGGGGTGGCGGTCGGAAACAAGGTCCGGGGTGGCGGTCGGAAGTAAGGTCCGGGGTGGCGGTCGGAACCAAGGTCCGGGGTGGTGGTCGGAACCAAGGTCCGAGGTGGCGGTCGGAACCAAGGTCCGGGGTGGCGGTCGGATCCAAGGTCCGGGGTGGCGGTTGGAACCAAGGTCCGAGGTGGCGGTCGGAACCAAGGTCCGGGGTGGCGGTCGGATCCAAGGTCCAGGGTGGCGGTTGGAACCAAGGACCGGGGTGGCGCTCGGAACCACGTTCCGGGGTGGCGGTCGGAACCAAGGTCCGGGGTGGCGGTCGGAACCAAGGTCCGGGGGGGCGGACGGATCCAAGGTCCGGGGTGGCGTTCTGAACCAAGGTCCGGGGTGGCGGTCGGAACCAAGGTCCGGGGTGGCGGTCGGAACCAATGTCCGGGGTGGCGGTCGGAACCAATGTCGGAGGTGGCGGTCGGAACCAAGGTCCGGGGTGGCGGTCGGAACCAAGTTCCGGGGTGGCGGTCGGAACCAAGGTCCGGGGTGGCGGTCGGAACCAAGGTCCGGGGTGGTGGTCGGATCCAATGTCCGGGGTGGCGGTCGGAACCAATGTCCGAGGTGGCGGTCGGAACCAAGGTCCGGGGTGGTGGTCGGAACCAAGGTCCGGGGTGGCATTCGGAACCAAGGTCCGGGGTGGCGGTCGGAACCAATTTCCGGGGTGGCGGTCGGAACCAAGGTCCGGAGTGGCGGTCGGAACCAACGTCAGGGGTGGCGGTCGGAACCAAGGTCCGGGGGGGCGTTCGGAACCAAGGTCCGGGGTGGCGGTCGGAAACAATGTCAGGTTTGGCGTTCGAACCACCTTCCGTTGAGGCAGTCGGAACCAAGGTCCGGGGTGACAGTCAGAACTAAGGTCCAAGGTGGCGGTCGGAACCTGGGTCCGGGGTGGCGATCGGAACGAATCCAGGGTGGCGGTCGGTACAAAGGTCCGGGGTGGAGATCGGAACCAAGGTCCAGGGGGGCGGTCGGAGCCAAAGTCCGGGGTGGCAGTCGGATCCAAGGTGCGGGGAGGCGGTCGGAACCAAGGCCCGGGCTGGCAGTCGGAACCAAGGTCCGGGGGGTCGGGCGGAACCATGGTCCGGGGGTGCAGTCGGAACCAAGGTCCGGTCTCGCGGTCGGAACCAAGGTCTGGGTTGGCGGTCGGAACCAAGGTCCGAGGTGGCGGTCGGAACCAAGGTCCGGGGCGGTGGTCGGAACCAAGGTCCGGGGTGGCGGTCGGAACCAAGGTCCAGGGTGGCGTTCGGAACCAAGTTACTGGGTGGCGGCCGGAACCATGGGCCGGGGTGGCGGTCGGAAGTAAGGTCCGGGGTGGCGGTCGGAAGTAAGGTCCGGGGTGGCGGTCGGAAGTAAGGTCCGGGGTGGCGGTCGGAACCAAGGTCCGGGGTGGAGGTCGGAACCCAGGTCAGGGGGGGCGGTCGGAACCAAAGTCCAGGGTGGCGGTCGGAACCAAGGTCCGGGGTGGCGGTCGGAACCAAGGTCCGGCGTGGCGGTCGGAACCAAGGTCCGGGGTGGCGGTCGGAACCAAGGTCCGGGGTGGCGGTTGGAACCAAGGACCGGGGTGGCGGTCGGAACCACGTTCCGGGGTGGCGGTCGGATCCAACGTCCAGGGTGGCGGTCGGAATCAAGGTCCGGGGTGGCGGTTGGAACCAAGGTCCGGGGTGGCGGTCGGAACCAAGGTCCGGGGTGGCGGTCGGAACCAAGGTCCGGAGGGGCGGACGGAACCAAGGTCCGGGGTGGCGTTCTGAACCAAGGTCCGGGGTGGCGGTCCGAACCAAGGTCCGGAGTGGCGGTCGGAACCAAGGTCCGGGTGGCGGTCGGAACAAATGTCCGGGGTGGCGGTCGGAACCAATGTCCGAGGTGGCGGCCGGAACCAAGGTCCGGGGTGGCGGTCGGAACCAAGGTCCGGGGTGGTGGTCGGAACGAAGGTCCGGGGTAGCTGTCGGAACCAAGGTCCGGGGTGGCGGTCGGAACCAAAGTCCGGGGTGGCGGTCGGAACCAAGTTCCGTGGTGGCGGTCGGAACCAAGGTCCGGGGGGGGCGGTCGGGACCAACGTCCGGCGTGGCGGTCGGATCCAAGGTCAGGGGTGGCGGTGGGAACCACGTTCTGGGGTGGCGGTCGGAACCAAGGTCCGGGGTGGCGGTCGGAACCAAGGTCCGGGGTGGCGTTCGGAACCAAGTTACGGGGTGGCGGACGGAACCAAGGGCCGGGGTGGCGCGCGGAATCAAGGTCCGGGGTGGCGGTCGGACCCAAGGTCCGGGGTGGTGGTCGGAACTAAGGTCCGGGTTGGCGGTCGAAACAAAGGTCCCGGGTCGTGGGCGGAACCATGGTCCGGGGTGGCGGTCGGAAACAAGGTCCGGGGTGGCGGTCGGAAGTAAGGTCCGGGGTGGCGGTCGGAACCAAGGTCCGGGGTGGTGGTCGGAACCAAGGTCCGAGGTGGCGGTCGGAACCAAGGTCCGGGGTGGCGGTCGGAACAAAGGTCCGGGGTCGTGGGCGGAACCATGGTCCGGGGTGGCGGTCGGAAACAAGGTCCGGGGTGGCGGTCGGAAGTAAGGTCCGGGGTGGCGGTCGGAACCAAGGTCCGAGGTGGTGGTCGGAACCAAGGTCCGAGGTTGCGGTCGGAACCAAGGTCCGGGGTGGCGGTCGGATCCAAGGTCCGGGGTGGCGGTTGGAACCAAGGTCCGAGGTGGCGGTCGGAACCAAGGGCCGGGGTGGCGGTCGGATCCAAGGTCCAGGGTGGCGGTTGGAACCAAGGACCGGGGTGGCGCTCGGAACCACGTTCCGGGGTGGCGGTCGGAACCAAGGTCCGGGGTGGCGGTCGGAACCAAGGTCCGGGGGGGCGGACGGATCCAAGGTCCGGGGTGGCGTTCTGAACCAAGGTCCGGGGTGGCGGTCGGAACCATGGTCCGGGGTGGCGGTCGGAACCAATGTCCGGGGTGGCGGTCGGAACCAATGTCCGAGGTGGCGGTCGGAACCAAGGTCCGGGGTGGCGGTCGGAACCAAGTTCCGGGGTGGCGGTCGGAACCAAGTTCCGGGGTGGCGGTCGGAACCAAGGTCCGGGGTGGTGGTCGGATCCAATGTCCGGTGTGGCGGTCGGAACCAATGTCCGAGTTGGCGGTCGGAACCAAGGTCCGGGGTGGCGGTCGGAACCAAGGTCCGGGGTGGCGGTCGGAACCAAGGTCCGGGGTGGCGGTCGGAACCAATTTCCGGGGTGGCGGTCGGAACCAAGGTCCGGAGTGGCGGTCGGAACCAACGTCAGGGGTGGCGGTCGGAACCAATGTCCGGGGTGGCGGTCGGAACCAAGGTCCGGGGTGGCGGTCGGAACCAAGGTCCGGGGTGGCGTTCGGAACCAAGTTACGGGGTGGCGGTCGGAACCAAGGGCCGGGGTGGCGCGCGGAATCAAGGTCCGGGGTGGCGGTCGGACCCAAGGTCCGGGGTGGTGGTCGGAACTAAGGTCCGGGTTGGCGGTCGAAACAAAGGTCCCGGGTCGTGGGCGGAACCATGGTCCGGGGTGGCGGTCGGAAACAAGGTCCGGGGTGGTGGTCGGAACCAAGGTCCGAGGTGGCGGTCGGAACCAAGGTCCGGGGTGGCGGTCGGAACAAAGGTCCGGGGTCGTGGGCGGAACCATGGTCCGGGGTGGCGGTCGGAAACAAGGTCCGGGGTGACGGTCGGAAGTAAGGTCCGGGGTGGCGGTCGGAACCAAGGTCCGAGGTGGTGGTCGGAACCAAGGTCCGAGGTTGCGGTCGGAACCAAGGTCCGGGGTGGCGGTCGGATCCAAGGTCCGGGGTGGCGGTTGGAACCAAGGTCCGAGGTGGCGGTCAGAACCAAGGGCCGGGGTGGCGGTCGGATCCAAGGTCCAGGGTGGCGGTTGGAACCAAGGACCGGGGTGGCGCTCGGAACCACGTTCCGGGGTGGCGGTCGGAACCAAGGTCCGGGGTGGCGGTCGGAACCAAGGTCCGGGGGGGCGGACGGATCCAAGGTCCGGGGTGGCGTTCTGAACCAAGGTCCGGGGAGCCGGTCGGAACCAAGGTCCGGGGTGGCGGTCGGAACCAATGTCCGGGGTGGCGGTCGGAACCAATGTCCGAGGTGGCGGTCGGAACCAAGGTCCGGGGTGGCGGTCGGAACCAAGTTCCGGGGTGGCGGTCGGAACCAAGTTCCGGGGTGGCGGTCGGAACCAAGGTCCGGGGTGGTGGTCGGATCCAATGTCCGGTGTGGCGGTCGGAACCAATGTCCGAGGTGGCGGTCGGAACCAAGGTCCGGGGTGGCGGTCGGAACCAAGGTCCGGGGTGGCGGTCGGAACCAAGGTCCGGGGTGGCGGTCGGAACCAATTTGCGGGGTGGCGGTCGGAACCAAGGTCCGGAGTGGCGGTCGGAACCAACGTCAGGGGTGGCGGTCGGAACCAATGTCCGGGGTGGCGGTCGGAACCAAGGTCCGGGGTGGCTGTCGGAACCAAGGTCCGGGGTGGCGTTCGGAACCAAGTTACGGGGTGGCGGTCGGAACCAAGGGCCGGGGTGGCGCGCGGAATCAAGGTCCGGGGTGGCGTTCGGACCCAAGGTCCGGGGTGGTGGTCGGAACTAAGGTCCGGGTTGGCGGTCGAAACAATGGTCCCGGGTCGTGGGCGGAACCATAGTCCGGGGTGGCGGTCGGAAACAAGGTCCGGGGTGGCGGTCGGAAGTAAGGTCCGGGGTGGCGGTCGGAACCAAGGTCCGGGGTGGTGGTCGGAACCAAGGTCCGAGGTGGCGGTCGGAACCAAGGTCCGGGGTGGCGGTCGGAACAAAGGTCCGGGGTCGTGGGCGGAACCATGGTCCGGGGTGGCTGTCGGAAACAAGGTCCGGGGTGGCGGTCGGAAGTAAGGTCCGGGGTGGCGGTCGGAACCAAGGTCCGAGGTGGTGGTCGGAACCAAGGTCCGAGGTTGCGGTCGGAACCAAGGTCCGGGGTGGCGGTCGGATCCAAGGTCCGGGGTGGCGGTTGGAACCAAGGTCCGAGGTGGCGGTCGGAACCAAGGTCCGGGGTGGCGGTTGAATCCAAGGTCCAGGGTGGCGGTTGGAACCAAGGACCGGGGTGGCGCTCGGAACCACGTTCCGGGGTGGCGGTCGGAACCAAGGTCCGGGGTGGCGGTCGGAACCAAGGTCCGGGGGGGCGGACGGATCCAAGGTCCGGGGTGGCGTTCTGAACCAAGGTCCGGGGTGGCGGTCGGAACCAAGGTCCGGGGTGGCGGTCGGAACCAATGTCCGAGGTGGCGGTCGGAACCAATGTCCGAGGTGGCGGTCGGAACCAAGGTCCGGGGTGGCGGTCGGAACCAAGTTCCGGGGTGGCGGTCGGAACCAAGTTCCGGGGTGGCGGTCGGAACCAAGGTCCGGGGTGGTGGTCGGATCCAATGTCCGGTGTGGCGGTCGGAACCAATGTCCGAGGTGGCGGTCGGAACCAAGGTCCGGGGTGGCGGTCGGAACCAAGGTCCGGGGTGGCGGTCGGAACAAAGGTCCGGGGTGGCGGTCGGAACCAATTTCCGGGGTGGCGGTCGGAACCAAGGTCCGGAGTGGCGGTCGGAACCAACGTCAGGGGTGGCGGTCGGAACCAAGGTCCGGGGTGGTGGTCGGATCCAATGTCCGGTGTGGCGGTCGGAACCAATGTCCGAGGTGGCGGTCGGAACCAAGGTCCGGGGTGGCGGTCGGAACCAAGGTCCGGGGTGGCGGTCGGAACCAAGGTCCGGGGTGGCGGTCGGAACCAATTTCCGGGGTGGCGGTCGGAACCAAGGTCCGGAGTGGCGGTCGGAACCAACGTCAGGGGTGGCGGTCGGAACCAAGGTCCGGGGGGGCGTTCGGAACCAAGGTCCGGGGTGGCGGTCGGAAACAATGTCAGGTTTGGCGTTCGAACCACCTTCCATTGAGGCAGTCGGAACCAAGGTCCGGGGTGACAGTCAGAACTAAGGTCCAAGGTGGCGGTCGGAACCTGGGTCCGGGGTGGCGATCGGAACGAATCCGGGGTGGCGGTCGGAACCAAGGTCCGGGGTGGAGATCGGAACCAAGGTCCAGGGGGGCGGTCGGAACCAAAGTCCGGGGTGGCAGTCGGATCCAAGGTGCGGGGAGGCGGTCGGAACCAAGGCCCGGGCTGGCAGTCGGAACCAAGGTCCCGGGGGTCGGGCGGAACCATGGTCCGGGGGTGCAGTCGGAACCAAGGTCCGGGCTCGCGTTCGGAACAAAGGTCCGGGGTGGCGGTCGGAACCAAGGTCTGGGTTGGCGGTCGGAACCAAGGTCCGAGGTGGCGGTCGGAACCAAGGTCCGGGGCGGTGGTCGGAACCAAGGTCCGGGGTGGCGGTCGGAACCAAGGTCCAGGGTGGCGTTCGGAACCAAGTTACTGGGTGGCGGCCGGAACCATGGGCCGGGGTGGCGGTCGGAAGTAAGGTCCGGGGTGGCGGTCGGAAGTAAGGTCCGGGTGGCGGTCGGAAGTAAGATCCGGGGTGGCGGTCGGAAGTAAGGTCCGGGGTGGCGGTCGGAATCAAGGTCCGGGGTGGAAGTCGGAAGTTAAGTCCGGGGTGGCGGTCGGAATCAAGGTCCGGGGTGGCGGCCGGAACCAAGGTCCGGGGTGGTGGTCGGAACCAAGGTCGGGGGTGGCGGTCGGAACCAAGTTCCGGGGTGGCGGTCGGAACCAAGGTCCGGGGTGGCGGTCGGAACCAAGGTCTGGGGTGGCGGTCGGAACCAAGGTCCGAGGTGGCGGTCGGAACCAAGGTCCAGGGTGGCGGTCGGAACCAAGGTCCGGCCTGGGGGTCGGAACTAAGGTCCGGGGTGGCGGTCGGAACCAAGGTCCGGGGTTGCGGTTGGAACCAAGGACCGGGGTGGCGGTCGGAACCACGTTCCGGGGTGGCGGTCGGAACCAAGGTCCAGGGTGGCGGTCGGAACCAAGGTCCGGGGGGGCGGTCTGAACCAATGTCCGAGGTGGCGGTCGGAACCAAGGTCCGGGGTGGCGGTCGGAACCAAGTTCCGGGTGGCGGTCGGAACAAAGGTCCAGCGTGGCGGTCGGAACCAAAGTCCGGTGTGGCGGTCGGAACCAGGTTCCGTGGTGGCGGTCGGAACCAAAGTCCGGGGTGGCGGTCGGAACCACGGTCCGGGGTGGCGGTCGGAACCAAGGTCCGGGGTGGCGGTCGGAACCAAGTTCCGTGGTGGCGGTCGGATCTAATGTCCGGGGTGGCGGTCGGAACCAAGGTCCGGGGTGGCGGTCGGAACCAAGGTCCGGGGTGGCGGTCGGAACCAAGGTCCGGGGTGGCGGTCGGAACCAAGGTCCGGGTGGCGGTCGGAACCAATGTCCGGCGTGGCGGTCGGAACCAAGGTCCGGGGTGGCGGTCGGAACCAAGGTCCGGGGTGGCGGTTGGAACCAAGGACCGGGGTGGCGGTCGGAACCACATTCCAGGGTGGCGGTCGGATCCAATGTCCAGGGTGGCGGTCGGATCCAAGGTCCTGGGTGGCGGTTGGGACCAAGGTCCGGGGTGGCGGTCGGACCCAAGGTCCGGGGTGGCGGTCGGAACCAAGGTCCGGGGGGGCGGACGGAACCAAGGTCCGGGGTGGCGTTCTGAACCAATATCCAGGGTGGCGGTCGGAACCAATGTCCGAGGTGGCGGTCGTAACCAAGGTCCGGGGTAGCGGTCGGAACCAAGGTCCGGGGTGGCGGTCGGAACCAAGGTCCGGGGTGGCGTTCGGAACCAATTTACGGGGTGGCAGTCGGAACCAAGGGCCGGGGTGGCGGGCGGAATCAAGGTCCGGGGTGGCGGTCGGACCCAAGGTCCGGGGTGGTGGTCGGAACTATGGTCCGGGTTGGCGGTCGAAACAAAGGTCCGTGGTCGTGGGCGGAACCATCGTCCGGGGTGGCGGTCGGAAACAAGGTCCGGGGTGGCGGTCGGAAGTAAGGTCCGGGGTGGCGGTCGGAACCAAGGTCCGGGGTGGTGGTCGGAACCAATGTCCGAGGTGGCGGTCGGAACCAAGGTCCGGGGAGGCGGTCGGAACCAAGGT